>NW_027507764.1:481407570-481660611 GCF_037356315.1 Lithobates pipiens | reverse complement strand
CCCCTGTGTCCTCCTGCTGCTCCCCAGGTCCTCTGCCAGCTCCTTGAGTTTGCTCTGGTCCCCCTCTGTCTCCAGAATATAGACAAAAAACACACAAAATTGTGCCAAAGTGTATGGCGTCCAAAAAAAAAAATACAATGTCCAAGGAAATCCTCCTGCGAAAGAGTTAATATCAAATGTCTGTCTGACACCACTATCCTTGAAGCTTTGTGATTAGCGGGAGCCTGACAGATGTGGAAATATAAAGGGTGCTCGTATGTCCCTTTTTTATAGCGTCTCCCCGTGTCGTCCTGCTGCTCCCAGGGTCCTCTGCCGGCTCCCCGGGTCTACTATGGTCCCACTCTGTGCTCCTCTGCCCTCCTCCGCTCCCCCTGTCAGGACGGAGAGCAGAGGAAGGAGCCGGTAAATTTGTAGTTTACCGGCTCCTTTTTCAGAATGAACAGAGTGAGCGATCACTGACTCTGTCCATTCATGACTGAGCATTGTAATTCGTGTTTACGATGTCTGTTTATGAATGAACAGGAGCCTCTGTCTCCTGTCCATTCTTCCTGTGCAGTTGAAGCTGCAGAGAAAGGGACTGGGGAATTCTGTGTCCTTGGTCCCTTTTCCTGTCTCAAAGGGGGAGATGTCTGTTTACACCCCCAATATCTCACCAAAGCCCACCAACAGGACTGATAATAATAAAGAATATTTAAATAGTATAATATATATATATATATATATATATATATATATATATATATATATACTAATATATATATATATATATATATATATATGATATATATATATATATATATATATATATATATATATATATATATATATATATATATATATATATATATATATATATATATATATATATATATATATATATATATATATAATTTTTTTTTTTTTTTTTTTTTTTTAAGCAGAGATGCTAGAGAATAAAACTGCGATTGTTGCAATATTTTATGTCACACGGTATTGCGCAGTGGTGTTTAAACGCAACTTTTTGGGAAAAGGGACACTTTCATGAATAAAAAAAAAAAAAAAAAAACCGTAAAATTAGCCCTATTTTTTTTTTTTTTTTTGCATAATGTGAAAGATAATGTTACGCCGAGTAAATAGATACCAAACATGTCACACTTTTATAATTGCACGCACTCGTGGAATGACGACAAAGTACGGTACCTAAAAATCTCATTAGGCGACACTTTAATTTTTTTTTGCAGTTACCAGGTTAGCGTTACCGAGGTCTAGTGGTAGAATTATTGCTCTCGCTCTGACGATCGCGGCGATACCTCACATGTGTGATTAGAACACCGTTTACATATGCTGGCGTGACTTCCGTATGCGTTTTCTTTGCTTCGTGAGCTCACGGGGACGGCGGGCGCTTTTTTTTTTTTTTTTAATTTTAAAATGAATAAATTGTTAAAAAAATAAAAAAAAATAAATTGGTTACTTTTATTGCTGTCACAAGGAATGTAAACATCCTTTGTGACATTAATAGGTGGTGACAGGTACTCTTTATGGAGGAATCGGGAGTCTAAAAGACCCCTCCTTTACACTTCAAAGTATTCAGATCGCCGAAAACGGCGATTCTGAATACTGTATGTGTGTGTGTGTGTATATATAAAATTTTAATACGGCGCCATTTGGCAGCCGAGTAAACAGGAAGTGATATCATGACGTCGCTTCTGTGTTTACTATTTGGAGGCTGTACGAAGCCGATAACGGCTTCGTTCAGTTCCTCCTCAGCAGCCGGAGGCATCAGACAGTGCATCGGTACTCCCGATTTGACCGGGAGCACCGGTAACAGTGGTGGGAGGGGGGGACGTCCCCTCCCGCTCCTCCGGCATAACAGCCGAGTGGGAAGCGGTTAAATAAAAAAAATGGGGGGGGGGGCGCTGTAAAAAAATATAACTACTGACCAGTCCATCAGTGCTGCATATTAGTGCCACTGTCGCATGATATGTCCAAAAAAAATAAATAAAAGTATTAGTAATCTGTATCAGCGACTACTTGGGAGGTGAAAAGTATTGGTGCTTGTCTTCGGTCTTAAAGTGGTATTGGCGCAAACCCTACATTGTACTAATTTTGTGTAAATCTTTCCATATATAGAAATGTCTCACAAAAGATTTTATTTCAAACGCCTTGTCCCAACCTTTGCTGGCCAGCAGTGTTTGTGTTTCTATACTCTTACCTTTTTATTGTTCACTTGATGTAATGCACTGAAATTGGTGAGGTCAGTGTTCATCTCAAGTAGTCAACATAGATATGCTTTCTGGTACTGTGTGCACTAAGATTCGATTAACTGTCGGTGGCCATAAGGTTGTGGCTGAATTAGCAGTTGTACTGCATCAGCACGCATGTTACCAAAGCATCTAGGGCTGAAACAACTAATCGATTGATTGATTACTATTTTCATAATCGATCGGCCAGTAACATAATGGGGGTTAAAAACAAAAAACTATAGTACAAATATATAATCACTACTGTAGATAGTACATTCACTGTTCTACGGTAAAAAAAATTAACCCCTTCCAGTAGTGATTATCTGCTTTTTTTTTTTTTTGTACTATAAAGGGCTAATTTTAATATTTTTAACCCCATTATGTTACTAAAATCTTAGGCCTGGTTCACATCTATGTGTTTATTGGTGCTTTCTGCAAAAACTCACTACAGTTCATTTACATGGTTTCCTATGGGACATGTTCAAATCTGTGCTTTTTCAGTCGCTGCATATTTGGAAAGGGTCGGGGACTTTTAACGCAAAACGGTGCTTTTTTGGTTCAATATACTTCAATGGAGAAGCCGCAGAAAAGAATGTAATGCGTTTTTGCAGCAATTTGTGTTTTTTAATCTGCCCCAAAAAAAAAAAGCAAATTGCATTAAAATCATGTGCACAAAAATCAAAACGCGCAGCAAAAAGTACTGCAGAAACAGATCAAAAGCAAAAACTGCATAGGTGTTGGTACAAGCCTTATGCTGGCCACATAGATCAATTTTCAGGTGAGAATATTCAGATGAAAAAGCTTTGTACATTCACTGAATCAAAGAATTTTGTTTGAAATTTTCACTTCATTTCTGAACAAAAAACACATACTGTCTGAAAAGTCCTTTGACCGAGAAGTTTTCTATTTCCAAATTTTCCCGTTTGGTGTGGTTGAAAATGAACGTCAATTTGACCCACTTTTTTTTTTTTTTTTTAAGGTTATTAACCAATTAATCGATTATGAAAATAATCGTTAGTTGCAGCCCTAAAAGTATCATTACTGGGGGGTGGTAACATGCAGCTTTAAAGTGGTCCTAAAGGTTCGGCAATGTGTATGAGAACAGCGGCTCTCCCAGGTCTCTCTCCTCGTTGACTCACACAGCAGTGAAAGCCATTGGCTCCAGCTGCTGTCAATCACAGCCAGTGAGGCAATGTGCAAGAGAGCGGGGGGTTGGCGAGGAAGCAGGGGTTAGCAGAGCTTAGTGTAAATGGACACGCAGTGCGTGGTTTGGAACCCCATAGCAAGAGGCTTGCGCTTTGGTGGCACTCAGCTGCTGGGAGAACCCAGGACTGCCAGTGTGGGGGACCTGAAAAGAAGAGGCTCGGGGTTGATCTGTGTCCATTGCACAGAGCAGTTAAGTATAACATGTTTGTTATTTACAAAAGAGGAGAAAAAAATCCTTTTTTAGAATGCTTAGATTTGGCTCATGTGCCATACGGCAAAAATTGGGCGTTTGGCATAAATTAATGACACACACAGGACCTGGCAAACTTGCATGCATCATATCCGTAGTGAAAACAATTGCCCTAGAACAAAGGGTGAAGCATTTCACTGCCCTGTACCAGAAAGAAACAGGAGTGCAGGGCAGCTGGGTGATAACCACATTGCACAAATATTTCTCCTGGTAAACCTGCTATATCCAACCTAGGATAGTTCTAACCTCTGATCAGTTACTAAAGCATCTGGGGCATATGTGTACGTGTGCATATAGTAGAGTTAGCCATTTTTATTGTGACCCATTGGAGGTAAAACCTCTTCAGCAGTACTTAAGTCAGGTGAATTTTAATAACTGCTGCTTACTATACCATGGCCTGTGTAAATTAACTTTTACAAACGAGCACTAGTAATACTTATCCAGACTCGTGGACAAGAACGTGTGTGTGTGTGTGTGTGTGTGTTCTAATGCAGGGGTTGACAAATTTGCTTGGAATCTAGGAGCCAGCTAAAAAAGTTAGGAGCCAGGTCGGTGACGGCGATCTGGACCTGTCCCTGGCCTGACATGGAGACGAGTGAGGGGAAGATAGCCCCCAGCCCCCCACATATGAGATCACCTCTCATTGGACACACCGCTCGAGTGCTAAATGGCCGCTGTGATTGGTCATTTAGCATGATCTGTGATTGGCTGTATCCAAGGGACACGGCCAACACAGAACTTCCCCGATGCTCGCCCATGGCGGCGTGCAGAGGGGAAGTAAACAGGAGGATGTCTAGGGACGCCCTCCCGGCAATTGGTGTCCGCGCTGTAGACATCTTTCGTCTATAGCGCGGGCACGAAGTGGTTAACAAAAGAATGTGACTATTATTTCCGACATATTCCCGCTCATTTACTGCCATTTCCCTGCTAAGGGTTCGATCAGGTCTGCCTGAAAAACTGACAGGTGAACCTGATCAGACAGCCCTTGTGAAAGGGGTCAAGTAGGGAGGATTACAAATAATATTTTTTTTTTCCTTAATTAAAATAATTTTTTTTTTTTACTTTTTACAAAAAAAAAAAAAAAAAATATATATATATATATAATATAATATAATATAATGAGAAGCCATTTACCAGCCACCACACTCACCGTTGGGCAAAAAAACAGGCAGGGGAGCTTCACTCCATTAGGAATTGGCATTATTGGAATAGGGTGTAATTTCTACATCCACCACAAGATGGCGCCAGACTACCGAAAGATTTTAGAAGGCCGCAAAGCCACGGCCTCAATTACTGGCCGGCGCGGCCCGATGGAATTGCGCGGCGGAGTTCGGGGTCCAAATGGGGACAGGATACCCCAGCAGCGTTGCCCCAGTCGCCAGGACACGAAATCTAGGCGCAAATGCGACCTGGCGACCGGGGTTTGTCGAAGCCCTGGTCTAATGGATGATTCTGTGTCTTTCTGATCACCCATAACATGTGTCCTACAGTGAGAATATCTTTATTTTAATTGGAACTAAAACTGCCCTTGAGCTTGTAAAGGCGAGCTTCAGGAATTGCATAAAAATCACCAGTGCAGTAACCATCTGCACTGCAAGTGCTAAATGTGCAATATGTATAGGGGTGCACAGTACTGGCCGTATCATTTACTTTATACCCTGTGTCAGGCAGCTCCGGTACCCTTCTCTGCCCAAACTCCAGTCTGTGGATAGAGCCTCCGCTTCGTTATGTACAGTACAGGCACATTAACCCCGTATTGTACATTGAGAATACTGGCATGCTACCCAGGCCAGTGGCAGCTTACAGAGCAGGCTGTGAGGAGCCAATCGCAGTGCTAGACTTCCTTTCATAGCACTGTGTTTAGATGTGTGCAGTGGTTTTTATGTCAAATTTACATTTCTTTTCTCTAAGTGTTGACTGTAGCTCCACCCAGGCTGAAGCCCAATTTATGGGTGTTCCTATGAAGGAGTTAAACCAGCACTGAAGCCACCTCCCCCCCCCCCCCCCCCTCTTCTAATCTTTAAAGAGGCTGTAAGCCCCATTATAGAAATCTGACCTAAGCACATATCTGTAGTGTTTACTTATCCCTCTCAAAAGTCCTGTCACTGTGTCTTTCTGTTGCTTCATTCCTGTTATCAGCGTGATAACTTCTGACAAGTTCTCTGACACAGGAGATGAAAGCAGCTGGAAATTTGTGTTGGGGAGGGAACTTGGAGATTAGCAGAGAGCTGGTCTATTCACAGTACAGCTCTGCAAGTTTTTGTTCCTCTGCCCACTGGAAGCAAACATTTCTAACATAATGTGCACATTCTAAAGAATGTAGAAAGCTGAAGGCAGCAGATATACATGTAAAACGTATGTAGGGATATTTGTTTCATCCCTGTGTATCATCTGAAGCTGTTCCCGTCACTTCACTGGGTATAAGAGGTTTTACATCCAATTTAAGCTCCGTGCCTCCTCTGTCAACTTTTTTGTATTCAAGACTAAGGCCCTCATGAACACTGCTGCTGGTAAACGGATGTTTAGGAGCAGATGGGCCTTTTTTTTTTTTCAGCTGCCCCTAATCTCTCCTGTTATTTTATCAATACATGTACACAGGGCCAGCTGTTTCTAGGCAGTTAAGTTTTAGAAGCCTTTTTTGGAATGCAAAAAAAAATGGGTTCAGACGGTTGTTTAGAGGCATTTTGAACACCAGATGCCTGTAGCCGCTTGTAAATGCGGTAAATTGCATTTAGCAGGGTTTCATTTACAAAAAAAAACGAGGTTTTTAGACGCCGGTTTCTAGCTGTCAAGTTAAATTGTTAGGAGAGGTTAAACAATGTCCCATATACATGAAGCCTAAGTGTAGCCACCAGATAGTCAGGAAAGAGTGGAAGCTGATGACAAGCTGGAGAGCTGTCATTCACAACACAACCTCCAGGCTGCGTGTAGACACCCTCTAGAGGTGTATGTAGATGTGGTGGCTGCAAGGACACAGCCACATGTCAAAATTTTGACACATGGACGGGAGCTGGTGCATTGTTCCAAACTTGGATGGTGTGCATTTGAATCTGTACCTGCTGCCCAGAGAGGAAATGCCAGGGAAGGGACAGGGCTTGTGACATCAGAACCTTCTAATGGAAGAGAACCAGTGTGTATTCTCCTCTCTGGCGCTCTCTCTCGCTCTCTCTTTCCCCCCCCCCCGAATCTCCAACCATAGTCAAAAATATATACAATCTCTTTACCTATCAAATGATGATTTGGATACAGTAATTTACACACTAGGAACACCCTCTTTCATTAAGCAGTTTCTTTATTTTTTTTACATTCCCCTGTAAAATCACTAGGACAAAATGTACATGGATACCCGCAAAACTTCTTCCCTGTGGCTATAATAAAAAAAAAAAACTACCGTCTTGGAGAAACCTCCCAAAATAATTCTGATGTAGGTGACTGTGTCAGGGGGAGGAAATGTAATATTTCCTTTTTAAAGAAACTTTCATTATTTTATTTTTATTTTGCCACAACTGGGTTGTGCCTTAGGTAGGTTCAACCGCCGTTGTATGCCTTCTCTGTTCAGTGCAGCTTTATCCAAAACTTGTAGAATTATCAAGTATTCAACGTCTTCTGTGTGTTTGCTTTTTATTTATTTTTTTGGTTTGTTTTTTTGCACTGCCACATCAGCAAATCTATTGTAGGGTACAATTTTGCAGAGAACGACTGAACAGAGGGTAGAAAATGCCAGCAGGCAGAGAGAACTGCCCCCCCCCCCCCCAGTTGCAGGCTGCAAGGGGGTGCCCATACACCGCCACACTGAGCTGTGTAAAAATGAGGAGGAACTCTGAGGCTGCAGGGAGGGAGTAGTCAAATGCAGACTATACTGCACATTATATGCCCCCTTTGACAGTTTAGAAATCTAACATAACAGGAAGAGAGGTAGGGAAAAGTCTATGACCTCTGGGGACTTCCTGCCAGTGAAGCTCAACCCAGAGGTCATAGAGATTAGAGTCCTGCAGCACCTGCAAAGCCTGTTTTTAACTGTTAAAGCAAAGGAGAAATGTATTGCATTTTGCATGTGTGCACATATTTTGAAATGCATTTTTTTTTTTTTTAAAAGGGAAAGATTTTAGTTATTTGCCTGTTGCATCTTTACATTTCACCTACTTGTTCACTGGTCTCTTTAGAAAAATCCTCATCACCTGAAGTTCCCCCTGTGCTCTTCCTCTAGGTTGGCAGCACTACTGTGTTATAGTCTGGCTTGCTTGTATACTGGTTTGATTTTCAGCTATGCAGGGAATTGTGGGATGATGATACACTGTCGGGCTATTTAAAAAAAAAAAAAAAAAAAAAAAATTTGTGCAACCTGCAAAAAACTGACTGCTCTGGTCACACTGTACCAATCGTGCGAGCTTAGTTCAGCCATCTCCTCCGCTGAGCTGTTGTGTTCAGGGCGGGGGGCTGACCCATCAGATCATTCCGATCAACACTCTCTGCCATTGGCAATGAGATCAATGATCGGGAGTGGGTCAGCAGCTCTTCTGACAGATGCCAGCTAAGTGGCTGGCTTCTGTCGGACAGACCAACATATTCACAGGCTGAATGTCGGCCTGTTTGTTTCCTGACATTCTGCCCGTGTGCACGGGCCTTTATGTATTTTTTTTTTTTTTTGGCTAGTTCAGCAGGATTTTTATTAGTTTTTTTTTTCGATCCATGTATGGGGAGGCTAATTGTACCCAAGCTGATCATCCTGTTGGATTTTTTTTTTTTCTGCACATGGTTACTGCCAAGCGACTATAACCACAAGCAGTGACCATTGTATTCTGCCTTCTGGGAATGCTCTGTGTACACCCCCCACCCACTGGCAGAATACAATAGTGCAGTGAGGGGCATTCCCCCCATCAACACTAGCTGTGTTTTGGTTTGGGGAATCCTATATATACATTTTTTTTTTTTTTTTTTTTTTTAACCTTTTCTTCCACCCATGGCGGAGGGAAAGAAAATAGTATCCTCTATGGTCCGCTTTAGAGGAAAAAAAAACTTGACGCCAAATTCTTTGGTTTTTATTATTTCTGAAAAGCTTGTTCTGACCCTTGATAGTTAAATTAGAGCACTTTAGTAGTTGTTTTTGACAGAAACATTGGTGGCATATATCAGAGCTATACCTCTTCCCCATACAATGAAAAAATGACTTGCTGTTCTAGGTAGTTAATCGATTTTTTTTTTTTTGATTTTTTTTTTAGTAATGATTTGAGATCAGTAGTGCTGCCTTTCCATGGAGTATGGAGTTGTTTTTCCTTACAATTGGTTGATGTAATTAGGCAGTGTAAAGAAATGCACCTGGGGGCTCAATTATGTTAGGTTGATTGTGTCGTTGGGTCACACCCTCCGTTATGACTGTAATTTGAGATGTTTGCCCAGACAAAGGCTATGTACATACAAATGCTTCAGATGGGAGTGTGACTATTTTGTCTACACTATTTCTTGTAAGAATTGGCTTCTGTTTGCTGCCGGCAATGAACTGGTTCATATGCAATTTCCTGACAAAGTAAATGTGCTTATAAACGCACTATCTTTAACCACTTGCTTACTGGGCACTTAAAGTGGTTGTAAACCCTTACAAACCACTTTGACCTACAGGTAAGCCTAGATTAAGGCTTACCTGTAGGTCCAAGAAATATCTCCCAAACCTATACGGTTTAGGAGATATTTTGCCCGAAGACGGGCACCGTAGACAGCGGCACGCAGGCGCACTGAGTGTGGCATCCTTGATGACGAAGATGCCACGCGTCTCGGGTCCCGTGCGCATGCGCAGGAGTGACGTCATTGCGGCTTCGCCGAATGACAGCGGCGGAGCTGCGAGACCCCACCGAGAACATGGATGCGCCGGACTACAGGGGACAGCGGTGACTTCGCGGGCTCCTGTGTCAGGTAAGTGACACATAATGGACTACTATGTGATGCATAGTAGTCCATTATGCTTTGCCTTTATAGGGAATGAAAGAGGAAGTAAACTCATCAGGGTTTACTTCCTCTTTAAACACCCTTCCTGCCCAGACCAATTTTCAGCTTTCGGTGCTCTCACACTTTGACAATTACTCAGTCATGCAACACTGTACCCAAATTAATTTTTTGTCCTTTTTTCTTTTTTTTTTCCCCCCCACAAATAGAGCTTTCTTTTTGGTGGTATTTGATCACCTCTGGGGTTTTTATTTTTTGCGCTATAAATGAAAAAAGACCCTGCATATTTCTTTGTTTCTGTGACAAAATTATGCAAATTATAAATTTTTTCTTCATAACATTTTGGCCACAATTTATACTGCTACATGTCTTTTTGTAAAAATAACTCAAATTGGTGGATATTATTTGGTCTTTGTGAAAGTTAGAGAGTCTACAAGCTATATTGCAAATCATACAAAATTGATCTCATCTGATGTATTGGTGGCCGATCTCATTTCTTGTGACCCGAACAAATCAGGAAAGTACAAATACCCCCCAAATGACCCCTTTTTGGAAAGTAGACATTCCAAGGTATTTAGTAAGAGGCATTTGATCTTTTTGATCTTGTCATATTTTTTTTTTTTTCACACAATTCTTTGCAAAATTAAGATTTTAAATTTTTTAACTTTTTTTTTTTTTTTTTTTCCACAAAATTGTCATTGTAATAGGTTATTTCTCTCACATGGCATGTGTATACCACAAATGACACCCCAAAATAAATTCTGCTACTCCTCCTGAGTATTACAATACTACATGTGTGGGACTTTTTCACAGCCTGGCCACATAGAGAGGCCCAACATGCAGGGAGCGCCGTCACATGTTCTAGGAGCATAAATTACACATCTAACTTGTTGACTACCTATTACACTTTTGAAGGCCCTGGAGCACCAGGACAATGACAGGTGGCACTGATGACAGATGGCACTAATACGTGGCACCGGGGGCAGGTGGCACTGGGGGAGCATGGTACTTTTTTTATTTTTTCCCCACTTACGGCCGCTGCAGCCGTTCATCTCTCCCCTCTCGCACGCTGTCTGTGTGAGGAGGGAGAGCGGCGCTGAGAGATGATCTCATATGTTGGACACGCAGATCGCACTGTAAACGGCCGCTGTGATTGGCCGTTTACAGCGATCTATGTTTGCCTGTCTCCGAGGGTAACGGCAAACACAAAACTTCCCCGATGCGCGCATTGTGGAGGTAAACATGAGGACGGCCTCCCGGATGAAAGCGCCTGCTCTAAAGCCATCAGTCGGCTATAGGGCAGGCGGAAAGAGGTTAAAGTGATTGTAAACCTTCATTTTTGCTCTTTTACCACTTCCATACCAGTCCATTGTCCTATGATGTCTGCAGGAACACTCTGTCCCTCTGGGCAGGCATCATATGACGTCCTGGGCTTCTCGCCGCTCCTGCGGGCCCCGCGGTGATCGGGATGAGGTATGTCCCTTGGGACGCAACCCATCCCAGATCAGTGTTTACCTCTTTACCACGTGACCGGCTGTGTCCAATCACAGCTGGTCACATGCATTGTCCTCCTGCACAGCACTCATGAGCGGTGACCGGGGACAAGGCTTGTCACACTGACGCAGCTTGATAGAGGTAAAGAGCCAATGAAATTGTGTCCAATCACAGCCGGTCACAGAATGTCAACAAACCGTAGTAACGAGCTGTTACTGGGCTCTCCTCCTCACACACTGATCGTGTGTGAAGAGGAGAGCCAATAAACACAATCAAGAGGACCTGTCACAGCCCATCTGAATACCCAAGTACCTATCTGCAGCCCACGCCTCATAGACTATACGTCAGGGTGTTTGCTTTCTAAAATGGAGTCATTTTGTGGGTAATTACTTTGTCCTGGTGCTCCAGGACCTTCAAAATTGTGATGGGAAGGAATGAAATTATATGTGTAATTTTATTCTTTTAGAATGCCTGAAGGTACTACTACAATGGTAGACCTCTCTATGGCCAGGCTGTGTAAAAGTCTCATGTGGTATCGCCATACTCGGGACGGGTTGCAGAATATATTTTGGGGTGTAATTGTTGCTATGTACATGCTGTGTGTTAGAAATATCTTTTATAAATTGATCACGTTCTGTGGAAAAAAATTAAATTTTCATTTTCTTTCCACGTTTTCCGAAGACTTTTGGGAAAAAAAAAAGAACCATTCAAGAGACTCCTTATGCCTCATATGTACTTATCTTTTATTTTTATTTACCTTTTTGTGCAATAAGAAACCAAAAAAAAAAAAACCTTCAGCCTTTAGTTTAGGACCATTGTGAAGTGGCACACTTTTTTCACTTTTTTTTTTATTTTACTCTGATGCAGTGAAAAACCGAAGGCTTGGTGGAGAAGTCGATCCAAGTGCTTCCTGAAGCTAGAGTTTAGCTCGGGGTTCTCAAACTGGCAGCTCTCCAGCTGTTGCGAAACTACAAGTCCCATGAGGCATTGCAAGGCTGACAGTTACAAGCATGACTCCCACGGTCAGAGGCATGATGGGACTTGTAGTTTCGCAACAGCTGGAGGGCTGCCAGCTTGAGACCCCTGGCATTGGCTGTTAAACGCAATCACATTGTGAGGTTGGAGGAATTAACAACTTCCGGACATGCAGTATGGTTGTTAATCTCCATTTGCAAAATGCCCTTAGCATCCATAACGCACCCTGGGATGATAGTCCACCTTCTGGATTCTTCGGCCAAACAGAGCCCCCGTGATTTGGTCACCTCATTGACCCAGTAGGGTTTAACTCGGTGGCAATCCAGCAAATGTGGAGCCTAGTACCAGCCTTCCTTCCACATCCTCAACTCCAATGCATATGAAACCTATGGCAATTTTGTGCAGCGATCACTTTTGATTCCAAATTTGTTCTTTTAGTTTTTTGGGGGGCAATGTTGCATAGCAATTATGTAACAATTACTATTTGTGTAAGAAAAATGGTTGAAATCGCCACGTTTATGGCCATCTTTAACCACCGCAATACAGGGCACTTTTACCCCCTTTCTTCCCAGCTGTCGCATTTTTGACAATTGTGCAGTCATGCAACACTGTACCCATATGAATTTTGAATCATTTTCTTCAATTAGAGCTTTCCTTTGGTGGCATTTAAAGAGGAACTGCAGTCTGCTCACATAATTTGTAATAAACATATTTGCCATTCTAAAGCTTCCCTCCAACCACTTTGCATATTTTATCTATACTGTGATTCTGTACTTGCAATATATGCTGCAGAAATCTTCCTCCACTGAGTCTGGCTGCATCCATTTTAACTGCCCAAAGCTGCTGCCTGTTCACGTCATGGATTTACACAGACGCACAGGAGCTCAGCTCCAGCACTGCAGCTCTCATTGGCCCTCCTATGACCCCCCCCCCCCCCAATAGCTATACCTGCATAAGGAATCATCATGGTGATGGTGAGCTGAATTGAAAATCTAAATGGAAAGCATTTGTAAAATTTTGCAGATTAAAAAAATGTATTTTGTGTGTTCTATAAAAAATAAAGTGTGTGTGTGTGTGTGTGTGTGTGTTTTTTTTTTTTTTCCACACACAAATTTAGGGCCACAACTAACCATTACACATTTCTTTCTGTGGTGGCATGTGTTGGTTGGAATAGGGAAAATTATTTACAATGGGAATTGCTTAAAAAAAGGTGGTTTATAAAATTGTCATTTAGGAAAAGGTCTATTTATAGTCCCGCTGTTTCTGTAAATTGGAAATGATTGCAATGTATGATAAATAACGCCACAATCCCCAACAAGCATTTTGCAAATGTAGTACATCTCTATTCATTTATGCTCCTAAGTTCTTGTCATAGGCCAGGGCATTTCTATCTGGAGGTTCCATGAAGACCTCACTGGTACTTTTGTTCTCATTCTAGCTGATCTAAAAGGCCATTCTCACATACCCATAGTGAGATCCATCATGGCACTTTTATTTATAACTGCAGATGGTTGCCATACTGGAGGGGTAGGCAGCCTTTTGAGCACAGTGTAGGGAAAAATATTTTCAAAGAAATTGAGTGATGATTTTTATAAGAAAAAAAGTTATAAACTTCACACTCTCAATCGCGAAAAGGATTATTTATAACGTAAATGCTGTAAACTACCTGAGTAGTAGTGAAATATTAACTTCCTGCACTCGCACCTCAGATCAGCCCCAATTCCTGCAACTCCACACCTCAGATCACTGTCCACCCCCCTGCCCCACCACTGTAACTACCCTGCACATCTGCCCCACCACTGTAACCCGCTTTCTCATCTGCCCCATCAATGTACCCACTGCACATCCGTCTCACCTCTGTTCACCCTGCTCTTCTGTCCAAACAATACACTTCCTTTCACATCTGCCCCACTACTCTACACACCCTGCTTTCTGTCCCACTATTTGAAGCCCCTTCTCATCTCTTCCACCACTCTAGCTTCCTGCACATCCCACTATGTCTTAAAGGCACACAGTACCTTCAGTAGTAAGTGACACAGGTTCAGGAATAAACTGTTACCTGATTGTGTGTGTTTTTTTTTTTATTTTTTTTTATTTTTTTCTCAATCATAGGGAAATCCCTTCTTTCTGAGATTGGTAGTCACAACCAAGCAAGTCCTCTTCCTCCAGATGGTGGGTGAGCTAGCAGGCCTGTGATTGGTTTTAGCAGTGGCCAGTGACAGCCCTCCTCCTCTACCCCCACCCCCCCTCTCAAAAGCAGGCGATCGCAGCTATAGCAAAGTTAGAGAATAAAACAGTTTCCCATCTTTTACAATGTGTGGGGGTGCAGTGTCTCCCCCTCAGTGAAGGTGGGGCATTCTTAAACTGGAATGCATTAGTGTATCACTGACAGTTCCCTGTGCTGCTCTGTTGATAGGGAGGGAGTCCAGTGCCAGCAAAAGAGGCTTTTGCCACCATATGTGCATGCATGGGTAAATGGCCATGCAAAAGAGAATTATGGTTTATAAGAGTACATTGGTGTACACTGTAGAGCCATTCTTTTCTATGGTTGGTCATGAAGGCCACCTGGGCATGAAAAGTTGGGAGTTTTTATTCTTGGGCTCCCTTGGCACCTGCAGACGTCTGCGTGCATGTCCCCCAAGTGTCAGGAATGGATAAGTACACATAAAAAGCATATGACCGGTGAAATCACTCCAATACATGTACTCTGGAGCTCCCTTGTGTCTGCAAAGCACCTCCATGTGCTTATACAGCGTCACAGACCTACCTCATAGCATAGTTTTGGCAATGCTGGGTTTTCATCTTCTGTCCTCCCTCTTCACCCCCCCAAAGCTTATAATTGGATTGTGCAAGAGAAGTAGGCTGGAGAGCTCACTCACCTGTCTTCTGCAGTCACTATGTGTTTTTTATTACTTTAGTGTGGTGCTGTTGGTGACTGCATTGCCTTAAATGCACACACTACATAGCCGTTGTTGAAGTTTTTAATTCCAGATTATTTTTTTTTGTTTTACTTATATATGTATTGTGTATTTTCAGGCACCTCAAAGGAGTTCAAATTTGGCATGTTCCCAGAGCCCTGGCCGAGAGAAGCTTGGGAGAATGGTAAGCTCATTTGTCTCTCATTTCTGATGTAAGAATCGGTAAACCTACGCACCCAAGGATGTGCTCCCAGAACACACTTTTCAGCCACCAGTGTACTGTGTGGCTGAGCAATTCACCATGCTAACTATTAAAGCATTTGTTTTGCTGCACCCTCCGCTGAAGTAAATGGTGCCTGAAAATGGTGAATAATTTTTTATTTATTTTTTATTATTTTTTTTAGTTTTATCCACCCAAAAGTGGAAGTTCCACTTTAAAGTGGTTGTAAACCCTTACAAGCAACTTTGACCTACAGGTAAGCCTAGATTAAGGCTTACCTGTAGGTCCAAGAAATATCGGTCAACGGCGATATGCCGTGAGTGGTGAGCTCCTGTGTGCATGCGCGGGAGTGATGTCATCACGGCTTCGCCGAATGACGGCGGCGGAGCAGCGAGACCCACCGAGAAGATGGATGCGCCGGACTGCAGGGGACAGCGGTGACTTCGCTGGCTCCTGTGTCAGGTAGTGACACATAATGGACTACTATGCTAGCATAGTAGTCCATTATGCTTTACCTTTGCAGGGAATGAAAGAGGAAGTAAACTCATCAGGGTTTACTACCTCTTTAAGAACTCCTCACCCCCTTACAGGCCACATTTGGGTTTGAAGTGGGTACCCAGCTCTCACTTCCGCTAAGGCTGCCAAGGCGACTCGAGCAGAAGTTCTCTCCATTCCCTGCAATCTTCTGGGACATCATAGAAGATTGCCCGGCCATTGAGAAGGCGCAGCATGTCTCGCTCATGAGCTGTGCGCACCCAGCTGCGGAGCCACAAGCTGTCAGTCGGCTGCCCGCACTTGTGATCCTGGGGAGAAATGAGGGAGAGAACCGAGGTTTTGGGCGGCTGGATCCTGGGACAGGTTGGGGGTTAATGTTGGGGGTGGGCAGCAGCTATCAAACACCAGCCATTGATTGGACGACTGCTTCAGGAAAGGGGTGGGACCACATACACATAGTGGCCTGCCCAGATCCCATCGGCTGGTGTTTGATCTCTCTCTCTTCCCATCAGGAACTCTTCTAGGTTTAGATGACGTACGTCTCCTCCAGAACCATCCTGTCATCTTCCATTTTGCCATGTATAAACTCTAAGACCCCTTTTGCACGACACCGCCCATTTGTGGATTTGCGATGCATTTCGGCCGCTAGCGGGCAAGAAAGGGTTAAAACCGCCGGCAATAGCGGCGTTTTGCCAGCGGTATTACAGTGCTGTCCCATTGATTTCAATGGAGAGCAGCGGTGGAGGAGCAGTAAACGCACTGCTCCAAAGAAGCTGCTGGCAGGACTTTTCCCTGGCGTCCTGCTAGCACAACGCTGTAGGGTGAAAGCCCTTGGGCTTTCACACTACATGCAATGGTGCAGCTTTTTTAGGGTGGATTGCAGGCGCTATTTCTAACGCTATAGCTCCTGCAAAATGCCATGGTGTGAAAGGGGTCTAAAGCTTCCTCGAATCTTCAAAGCAGCACAGTTTGTTTATCCACAGGTGTCCTTTACCTGTATAGGCAGTTTTTTCGTAAAGGTAAACTAACACAAAGTGAGATTTAAAGTGTTTGTAAAGGCTGAAGGATTTCTACCTTCATGTATTCTCTACATGAAGGTAAAAAACCTATCCTGTGTAACAGCTCCCCCTAATACTTGCCTGATCTTCATTCAGCAATGTGCACGAGAGCCTCAGCTCTAAATGGACTCTCCCTCCTCATTGGCTAAGTCAATCACAGCCAGTGAGCCAATGAGGAGAAAGAGGAGGCCAGGTCGAGCCATGGACCTTAAATGGACTTGTAGCATTGCAAGCTGCTTGCTCTGGGGCACTGGGCAGGAGGAAGGGACCAAGAGCATGGCAGGGGACCCGAGAAGAGAATGATCAAAAACGCTGCACAGAGCAGGTAAGTATAACATGTTTGTTATTCTGTTAATAAAGTCAACTTTTTTTTTTTTATTTTTTTTTTTTATATCAAACTAAACATTGAACTATACTTTAAAACCTAATTTTTGGTTTCTCTTCTATGAGTTGGTCTTGTATAAAAATAGCTTTTTGGAGTATGGGAATGTTCCTTCCATTACAGTGGACTGACTTCTGAATCTACACATTCACACTTGTCAGCAGTTCATTATTGTCTACAATATTTTATTTTTTAGGAGATGCATCCACTGGGCTAATGAACATGAATAAATTAAAATGTCCTCACTGCAATTATGTCGCAAAATACAGAAGAACACTTAAAAGACACCTACTCATTCACACGGGAGTGAGATCTTTTAGCTGTGACATCTGTGGAAAGCTGTTTACTAGAAGAGAGCATGTCAAGAGACATTCCTTGGTAAGTTTTTACTTCTCAAGGCTCTATATAAAATGTATTGTTTTTGAGCATGTTTTTTTTTATTTTATTCTGCCAGCAGGCTGATTGGGATGAGAAACCGCTTCTCCTATCCACACAAGGTGGATGGAGGCATCTTCTCCACTGTGTCCTTTTAATCGGGCAGAAAAAGTTTTCCAACACACCCGCTCGACTGACGTTGCTTGTTAGATTAACTTCTGTTGAGTGAGAACAGCCATACAGGGATCAAAATTCGGACGGTTCAGTAGAAATTTCGATCCATCTTTGGGCAGCTTTAGAGAGCCTTCCCTAGCTAACCATTGTACATTTATGACGTTACTGTGTGTAACTATTTTATGAACTAAAATTTATGGCCAAATTCCGAGGTCAGCAGTTATCAATAACACTGGCACACGTGGTTATATTATTGGGAATCTTTCTTATTCCTGATCTTCAGTGGGAACTCTGACTGTCTGTACCCGCTGGGATTGAGGGCCAGCAGTAATGCAGAATATTCACTTCTGGCTTCTAAAAGGGAGGATGTTTAGTAAAAGAAATATGGGATTTTTTTTTATTTTTTTTTTAAACATCGTACTTCCCTATCTGGATGCAGCATCGGTCCCCCAGCACCTCTAAGACTGAGAACTGAATGATCAAGCCCCACTGATCGCTCAGTTCTCAGTCATTGCTGTCTACTCGGCCCCCACGATCACTGCAACGCTGAGCTGTGGAGGGGGCGAAAGCGGCTAGCGCAGGCTCTCGGGGGCTTGCTGAGCCATGTGCTGGTTCAGGGTTGTGGGCGGATCCCGCCCATATTGTCACGACCTTGCCCCAGCCTTGACTGGCTCTGACGTCGGCTGACAACGGGCTTCGGTCTGCTGAAATTGGGTCACAGGAGTGCAGAACAAACTGCACTCCTGTGAGCCACAGGAGAAGTACAGACAAACAACTTTTACAAGTGTATGTGCTTACTACCCTCTTTCATTTAAACAATAAGTTCACCTTTACAGGAAAAAATGGTAAATGCACAATATTTTTGCAGAAAGTGCGTTTTTAAGTTTTTCCTGGAATGTATTGCACCCACGATCAGTAAATCATTGGTGCAATGTGTGCTTCCCCAGACAAGTACTCTGCTTCTGAACAGGCTTTCCACTTGAAAGCCAGCGGATGTGTCGGTGGGCTACGGTAGTACCAATTGGCACCCCTTGCAGCCCATTGAAACTAGAAATCTCTCTGCCATGGTGAATGACTGTACTTTGAATAGACCAGCTCTCTGCTAATCTATAGCACCCATCCGACACACAATTCAGCCTGGTGTTATCACAGGCATTAAAAATAGGTGGTTGTGTCCCCCTTTATTAAGGCTTCCCGAATGCCTATCAATGCCACTCAAAATTGTTCCCATGGGGAGTGGATGGAGGTGTTCACAACATTGTAGCATAAAGCCCCATACACACTATCAGATTTTCTGCTGATTTTTTTTTTTTTTTTTTTTTTGGTCTTCAGATTTACCAAAACCATGTAGTGCAAGGGCCTGCCTGATTGCATACAAATTGAAACTACTAAGGTTTGACCTCATTATATGGTTTTGGTAAATCTGAAGGAAAAAAATCTGCATAAAATCTTATAGTGTGTATGGGGCTTTAGTGTTGCAGCGATGCAAAAATAACTCCGCCTGCTACATTTAGCAAGCATTGATGCTTTGCAGCTGCCTCCCTTCACTTCTATTGAAACGCACCACAACCACACAGTAAACATGTCTCTGCCAGTGCATTTACTGTGCGGTTGCAAATTGTCAAAATTTGTTAACTTTCCATTTTTTGTTGCCTGGTAAAAAACCGCATCGGGTGTTTGAGAATTGTTGCCTGATGGAACATGAACGCCTGTACAACACATCCTAACTGCTCATATTAATATACTATAAGTGTGCTAATGCACTTTTTTTAGGCTGCTTTAAAATTTTACACAAGTATGAAGAGAGCCATAAGACTGAGGAGGAAAGACTAGATGATGCTGGATGTCCTCCAGGAAATTCCATTCAGTATAATCTGTTTTGCGCTTTCTTTCCACTGTTAATGGAGTAGACCTGTTTGTGGTCTTTAAAATACATTGTACAATTCTGCAATTCTTATGCCTGCCTTTTTATTTCACTTCATGTCTAGGTGCATAAAAAAGACAAGAAATACAAGTGCATGGTATGTAAAAAGATCTTCATGCTTGCAGCAAGTGTAGGAATTCGGCATGGATCACGGCGCTATGGAGTTTGCGTAGACTGTGTGGATAAATCCCAACCAGGACTCCAAGAGGCGGGTGTAGAGCAAGTGACGGATGACTTCCCTAGAGATGAAGAATACGATGACAATGACCCTGTAGAGACAGTAGATGCAGATGACGACCTGGTGGATGAAGGAGAAGATCCGAATGATCATACTCGATGGTCAGAGCAAAATGACGCCTCACGCTGGGGAGAACAGAATGATCCTTCACAGTGGGAAAGACAGAAACCCCAGCCTCGATGGGACGGATCAGGAGATGTTTGTATGACAATAGACGACTGACTGACTGCCAATAGGCATTTCAACTCAAGGGTGCTGCAGCTGGACAGGATGCTTAATTTGATTGATGATTCGTCATTGAACTGAAGGCTTGTAAAACATGGTACCGTGCTGGACAATAGTTATTGCTGTGAAAACTGTAGGGTCAAAGCCTTATAGCAAAAAATATCTTTTTTTAATTTTATTTTATTTTTTCCAGTAATTTGCACAGGACTGTACAGAATACAGCCGTTTGGATGAAATTTACAGAGTCCTAACATCTCCAATCAGTTATCAAAGAAATGTATTTTTTATTTATAGGATATAGCTATGTTGGTCCTATCAAAGTCTAAATACTACTAATGTAATGTTAATACGTGTATCAGTTTTGGTTAGGATGAAAAGCAATGATGAATCGTGGTATGAATGTGATGTTCCTTACACTACTAGAAGAGTGGGACATATTATTAAATATATTGAGAACTTTTTTCCCTCACTGTAGGGATCCAGCTGCACTGCTTTAAGCTCAGCTGCAGGTCTTTATTTGATTTAAAAAGTTCTCAGCTTCTTTGGGGGAATTTGTGGTGGAGGTTCTTTGTGGAATTTAAAGCAGTGCTAGCTTTAGATCACTTTTTTTGCCCACCTGTAGAAGTTAGATCTTGATATTGAATGATTCACTGTAATGGTATTCACATCCTGTTAAGTTATTTTTACTATTTGTCGGCTCTTTGTGGCAACCTATGTTTCTACTGTTCTGTCTCTGAAAATTGCGTCAAGCTGAGCGCTCAAGTCATGTATTTGTCTTGTCATGAGCTGCGGCGGTTGTCTACATTTTTGCATCATATAAAGGGATTACTGATCAGGAGTGATATGCAAGTCACTCTGGACTGTAGTTGTTTTATTAGTTCAGTTACATGATCATAAATTGCTGCTTTTTTCTTTTCTCCCCCCCCCCCCCCCCCTTTCTTTTCCCCTCTCTCTTCCCCTCATACTGCGCAGACATTGGCTGCATTCAGTTTTTTATAGTCTGGCAGAAAAGAATGCTCCGGCTTGCGTTTTTGATCTCCTTGTGTTAAAAGTGAGGATACGATGTACCCTTCACAAAGTTTTCCTGACTTTAGCACTTGGCTATTTGCCCACAATTTTATTTCTTTCTCGGTGTAGTTTTTTTACTCTGATAATTAAGTACTCTTTGTCTTGGCTGGGTGCATAGCTGCTTCCTTGCCCACGTGTCGCGCTCTGTACTAGTTTCCAATCACTGTGGACTGATTGAAGCTACCCCATCACTGCCCATTGATCATGTATAGGCAGGTGTCATTGACACACATCTGTGGCCAACCATACATTAGATGAATTTCACTGGGGATGTGACTAGTCAGAACACCAATGGAGCTTACTGCTATAATATGTGATTGTGAGCACACATTTTCAGTTTGCCAAGAAACTAGCTTGATTACCACATTACAATTCAACCAAATGGCATGTAAGACAAGGGTCCACCCTAAGTAAGATCTAGGATGTTTCACTGGAAGTAATGAAATATTCAATGGGATATGACTAGCCTGTTGCTGCCCACACATGCGCCAATGTTTGCATAGATCTTTTTTGTGGATGCAATTAGTATTTTCAGTTGTATTTATAGTTTTATTTTTATGCTGTTTTTGTCAAAAAATCACATTTTGATTCTATTAAAATGGTCGTACATTTTTCATGGCTTTTTTTTATTTAATTTATATCACCTTGAAAATATTCATACAAAGTAATAGAGCATCACAATGATTTGATTAAAATGTATGTAGACTTAGCTAAAATCCTGTGACTTGTCCCATATTACTTTGAACACCTT
This sequence comes from Lithobates pipiens, assembly GCF_037356315.1. Taxonomy (NCBI): domain Eukaryota; kingdom Metazoa; phylum Chordata; class Amphibia; order Anura; family Ranidae; genus Lithobates; species Lithobates pipiens. The sequence continues at coordinate 481,638,699 of NW_027507764.1, read as the reverse complement.
TTGTGTACAGATACCTCTCAGCTGGGGCAGCATGGATTACTTTCCCTATCTAGCTAATCAAACACCAGTGAGCAGAAAGCTGGTATATAAATTCCCATTATTCTGATAATTCTGTGCATTTCCAGGAAGCCTTATCTAGAGAATAGCCAGGTCGGTATTTCCGACAAGTGCTCTTAGATTGATCCACATATAAGGAACTGTGTAAACCAAGACCTGTTGGGTGGTAATAGGCTAGAGGAAGTGATGTGAGTTGGTGACTTTTCCCCCTAGTTCTCAGTACAAGGCCACCTTCCTAAATTGATTGTTTGGTTTTATGAGCTGCAGACAGACCTTTTTGGAAGCCCTCTCTTCTCTACTCAGGTGAAAGTTGTGAATTTGAAGTCTAATGGCTTATAAGGGTTTCCTGTGGGAGCTTTTTGGCACCTTTCACAGATGTAAGAATTTTGAGAGAATTGGTTGGAATTAAGACGTCTCCATTGAACTGCTGGTAGCAAAAAGCCGCAGCTGTTAGTGGCACAGAGCCTGTCCAAACCTATATGTACTGTATGTTGTCATATTTTTGCTTTGTATCATTTTTCTTGCTTTTATAATAAGTTGAAATCAGTTGTAATAGCTCTTTGGAGTTCTGTGTAGACTGCCAGGCAATTCTGAGTGCTCAAGCTAATTTCTTGTTATCAAAATGCTTTATTATTGTCCCTTCATGTCAGGTTGAAGTTTTCAGATATGTACAAACTGCAATTATCTTTACAGTTTTATTATTTATTTTATAAATATATATATTTTTGGGGGAGCAATATTGCAATGACTATCTGTTTAGAGAAGTAATGGAGTCATAGATTATGAGCTTGTATCATTTGCCCTCACCAATATTTTTTTTATTTTTTTTTATTTGTTTGGGGTTTTTTTTTTTTTTTTTTTTCCTTCCTGCTTCTGACTCTTGATGTATCTTTTGGCCAAGAAAGTGGACATTAGAGCAATCCCCAGTACTATCCAAAAATAAGAATTTTGTGACTTTATTTATCAAATTGAGAGAACTGCCAGATAACTTCACCAACCAGTTTTAAACTGCACGGCAAACATTGCAGAGAAATGAAAAGCTGGAAACTGATTTCCAAGTGTTTTTTTTATTTTTTTATTGGGGATGGTTCTCCCGTCTGACAGTTTAAGGGCTCCTTCACACTGTGCGCAGTAAGATGATATTTTTTTTTGTACTGTATCAACGCAGGTCACATAGAAAACAATGTGTAAAAAAAAAATATATATATATATATATATATATATATATATATATATATATATATATATATATATATATATATATATATATATATATATATATATATATATATATATATATATAATTTTTTTTTTTTTTTTTTTTAATACCACAATGTTGTGTGCATGTGTGTTAAAATGCAACATGTCTGCATTTTAATGCAACACATAGGCAGGCATGTAAATTCAATTGAATGTAAAGAAAAAAAATGGTCCATGGACCTGTCACTTACAACAGATGACATGAACAGAACACGTGCCAATTTGCATAAAAATACAACAAAACGCAGTGCATATGAAAATGCATGGTAAAAGCGCATTGATGCACATGCATTTTCAATATGTTGCTGTGATTTTTATTTTTTGTTTTTTATGTGCAGTATGGTGTGAAAGAACCCTTACAAATAAAAGCCCATTAATAATCGAATTGTTCCAAAAATGTTTTGTGCTTTCTGGTAATCCTGCTATTTTTCTTTCTTCATTCTTAATTGGTCAGTGCCTGTTATCACCCTCTAGTTAACTCCTTACATGGCCCAACAGATTTCCAGTTGTCAAAATGTATGCTGGAATCTGTTGTAACACTTAGCCTGTGTGTGGTCATCTTTTATGAAGATTTGAATTGAAAAAAATGTATGGAGTAAAAACAGGGGAACAGGGAAAAAGGGAAGATTTGCCCTCAATTTTCATCTTTCACTGGTAAATATTCTGATTGGCACGGGGCAACTTCTTTCTTAAATTATTTTTTTTTTTTTTGCTTTTCCATTTTATATGTGCCCCTAATTCTGACTATATGCATGGTCATTTGTAAAATGTTTCTACCATTTTCATCAACTGTTAGGCTACATTCATACTGGTGACTTTAGGTTGGTGTGAATTGCAGCAGCAGGAATCTGGTTCCTGCTGCAGCTGCTGGCCCTGTTTTTCTATATAATGAATGGCCACAGCTATTCGTGGCTCTGTGCACAGCCAGTGATTACCTGCATCCTGTCATTATTCATGAACTGGGCCAGCAGCCACACCTAGCTGCTCAGTGGCAGCAGGGATCAGAAGGTTCCTGCCGCTACAATTTGCAGCGGCCTAAATCGCCAGTGTCAGTGACTTGATCACTAAAATGAACTGTCCTATTCAGCTGAACTTTTACGGTTTCTATCAACTGTTGTGTAGGGTTGTTTTTTTTATATGAAAGTGGTTAAAGTTGCCTGAAAATGTCCATGTGTATGGCAAGCATTACAGTGGAAGAAAGAAAGCAAAACCCTACCTCAGGAACCAGGATACAGTTGTCGTTATGTCGTGTATGGATTAACTAGAGGTCAATAACAAGCTCCTCCCAGCATCAGAATACTTTTGATGCTCAATAGGAAAAACACCCCTACGTGGTGGCAATTCTCAATGCAATTGGGAGCGGATTTTTATATATTTTTTGCCCATTCCGGTGATCACAGCAAATTCTGGCAATAAGAGGGACAGGCAGACTTTTTTTTAAAAAATTTTTTCATTTTACCATTACACTCTGTGAGACGTCCACTTTACTGTGACCAGCTTTATGTGTGGCAGTGTCTATGGAAAGAATTGTATGGTAGTGGGTTTTTTGTTTTTTGTTTCTTCTCCTTTCCGTAAAAATAGCAGGTTTTTAAATATATCTAAATGCTCAGTTATGGGCCATGCACAACTGAAAAAAAGGTGAGAAATAAATTCAGGCCTGCAACAAATATTTCATGAGTGACTGCTGCTGTTTGGAAAACTGTTGCAAAGTGTCACTGCTGCTTTTAATATCTCACTAAACGGGTTTGCTGTGTAAATTATAATAAATTTAGTTACTAAGTAATTATTACAGTCCCTTTGCCTAACATGAATTGGCTTGTAATTGTTAGTGGTAGGAATTTCTGGGAGCTAATATTGTTTTCTTTTATATATCTCTGAAAGTATAATACCTCCTAAATGTAAAAATCTGAGTAACTGTTCTTTTTCTGTTTGGTGGGGTCCAAAATAGATTTAGTTTGTTTAAAAAGAGACTATTTTAAAACGTGAAATTTATGTTTTGCTTTGTGAATATGTAAGTAGTGTAAGTCTGATTTCCCCCCCCCCCCCCCCCCACCCCCCTTTTTTTTTTTTTTTTTTTTTTTTTTTTTTTTTCTCTTTCTTTCCCCCTTCTCCTTTCAGACTCCTATAGTTTGCTCCTTGTAGAACTGTCAATATATACATACATATATATAAATATTATAATATATATATACATTTCACAAAAATCTGCTTTATTAGGAGCAAACTCACTCAGAACTTAGTACTTTGGACCTGGCTTTAAATTCTATTGTGCATTATTTTATTTTTTTCCTTTTACACAAGATCTTATTCTCTTGAAAAAAAAGAGTCCTTTTACTACTTCAATCATTTATGTATATTCGATAAATTATGACCAAATGTGATGTTAGATTGCATACAGTAAATTTAAATATACACTTGGTACACTACAGTATTGTTGTGGCGTTTAACTTTCCAGGAAACTGGTCATGTATGAATTTCTAGCACTGTATGGTATGTATGCCTCTGGCAATGAAAGTGAAAATATATAATGTATGAATGAAATCTGTGTATGCATGCAAAAGTGTAAGTGCACTGCCAAGCAACAATGCTCTGTAATAGAAAATGTGCAGCAATGCTGTAAATGAGTAGCTTTTAGCAAAATATTGTTACTATTGCACTGTCCAGCTGTGTCAGAGCAATGTTTACATGCTCATAATATAGCGTATGCACTTTTGCTTGGGGGGGGAGGGGAGATATAATTTCAAAATATTAGTACATTTGTAGTGTTGCTGGAACAGCAGAACTGAAGCTGGCCATACACAATTTTCTTATTCAATTTCTTTTTGATTTACATTTAAGCAGGGCCCTCTGAAACTGTACTGTCTGCCCTCATGTTGTGAAGTGCTGTGCAAAATGTTGGTGCTGTATAAATCCTGTGTAATATTAGCTATGTAGTGCAAGGGCCTGCCTGATTGCATACAAATTAAAACTATTTAGGTTTAATCTCCTATCATATGGTTTTGTTAAATGTAAAGAAAATTGTATTAGAGTTTGTATAATATGTTGTCAGCCAGAGTTGTTCTGGTATATGATTAAACAGTAGGGAGCAAACTCCTTTCAGGAGATAAACCCTTGATGACGATAAAATAAGTGTTGACCGGGTTAACCACTTGACAACTGACCCACAGTACTATTATTAATTATTATTATTATTATTATTATTATTATGATACAGGATTTATATAGTGCCAACAGTTTACGCAGTGCTTTACACTGTATAGGGGGGGACAACATGTAAGTACAGGAGGGCCTTGCTCGTAGAGCTTACATTCTAAAGGAAGGGGGTGGTGGTACAAAAGGTAATGGCTGCAGAGAATGATTTGGGGGTGGCTCGGGGACAGTTGTTAGGTGGGTGTGGGATAGGCAAAATAAAAAGGTGGCAGTAAAAATTAAAATGCAGTAAAAATATGTCATCTGGTTGGCGATTAAATACTGGGGTTATGGAAACGGCGAGCTGCCATTACCCTGATATTTTTATGTTTTTCTCTCTTTACTATGGCAGGTTTTTTCTTTCACATAAAAGTGGCAGTGCCCCCTCCCCACATCATCCTCGTCATCCCTATACTTAATGGATAGCTGAAGCCCGGGGGCTGGGTATGCAGAAGAGTGAGGCCAAGATGGCCACCACTTTTATCCTATGCCCTTGGAGGACCTGAGGGATGTCTGATGTCATGTCTGGTTTCTGAGCCATGCTAAGTGTGTGTATATGTGTATATAGATATAGATAGATATAGGATCTTTTTTGACCCCAGATCTTTCAATAAATTGGACCTGTCATTCTTATTTCTATTACAAGAGATGTTTACATTCCTTGTATTTAGGAATAAAAGCGATCCAATACAAATAAAGGGATAGTGTAAAATAAGAAAAATCGCCTCTCCGTGCTCGTGTGCAGAAGTGGACACATATGTAAACGGTGTTCAAACCACACATGTGAGGTATCGCTGTGATTGTTAAAGTGGTTGTAAACCCTTACAAACCACTTTGACCTACAGGTAAGCCTAGATTAAGGCTTACCTGTAGGTCCAAGCAATATCTCCTAAACCTATATGGTTTAGGAGATATTTGCCCGAAAACGGGCACCGCTGTCTGCGGCGCACTGATCGCGGCATTCTCAGTGACGGAGCTGCCGCGCGTGTCGGCTCCTGTGCGCATGCACGGGAGTGCTGTCATCACCGAATGACAGCGTCGGAGCTGCGAGACCCCACCAACAAGATGGATGCGGTGGACTACAGGGGACAGCGGTGACTTCGCTGGCTCCTGTGTCAGGTAAGTGACACATAATGGGCTACTATGCGATGCATAGTAGTCCATTATGCTTTGCCTTTGCAGGGAATGAAAGAGGAAGTAAACTCATCAGGGTTTACTTCCTCTTTAATAATTCTAGTACAAGACCTCCTTTTGTAACTCTAAACCGGTAACCTGTAAATTTGTGCCTCCTATGGAGATTTGTAAGTACGGGAGTTTGTCTCCATTCCACAAGTGTGCGCAATTTTAAAGCATGACATGTTGGGTATCTATTTACTTAGCAAAATATCTTCCCCATTATAGAAAAAAATGGGGTCAATATTGTGGTGTGTGTGTTTATTTTTTTTATTTTTTTTTTTTAAATTAATTAAAGTGTATTTCTTCATTAAAAAAAAAAAAAAATTGGGTTTGAAAGACCGCTGTGCAAATACTGTTTGACATAAAATATAACAAGGGTCACCATTTTATTCTGTAGGGTCTTTGCTAAAAATAAATATATCCAGTATCTTACAAAAGGTGAGTACACCCATCACATATTTGTAAATATTAGCAGATTTCAGATAACACTGAAGAAATTACCCTTTGCTACAATGTAAAGTAGTGAGTGTACAGCTTGTATAACAGTGTAAATGTGCTGTCCCCTCAAAATAACTTGACACACAGCCATTAATGTCTAAACCGCTGACAACCAAAGTGAGCACACCCCTAAGTGAAAATGTCCGAATTGGGCCAAAGGTGTCTGTTTTGTGTGGCCACTAGGGTTGCACCAATACTAGTATCGGTGCCGACACCAAGTATTTTCACAAGTATCGGTACTCATTCACCGAAACTTTCAGGCTTGGTTCTTTGAGCTGTCAGTGGGTCTCCCCAGTGTTAAAGAAGGCTGGTAATTGGAGCTGTTAAGGAAAAAAAAAAAACATTGCTTAGCCCTGAAACACTAAAATAAAATAAAAAACTGTTTCTTTTTGTATATTTGTTTCCTCATCTGCAGATCAAAGGGATGAGCAAATGTTTCTATGTCCCCTTTAATAACCCCTAATTTACTCTAATCAGCCTTAACTCCCTATTATCCATTTAATTATTTTCCTGCTTTTTTTTTTCTCTTCTTTTGTTCACGTCTATTTTATAAACGATAAACAATTTTTATTGTTTCCTTCATTAGTGAATATTTTTAAACATATATTTACACATTTCACACTGAAAACGCTAAATAAAAAAATCGAATTATTTCATTTGTAAATAACTTTTCAATGCTTTATACCTTTTGAAGTATCTGTACTTGTAACCGTAAAAAGAAAAATGGTATCGGTGCATCCCTACTGGCCACCATTATTTTCCAGCACTGCCTTAATCCTCTTGGACATGGAGTTCACCAGAGCTTCACAGTTTGCCACTGGAGTCCTCTTCCACTCCTCCATGAGGACATTATGCAGCTGGAGGATACCTTGCGCTCCTCCACCTTCCATTTGAGGATGTCCCACAAATGCTCAATAGGGTTTAGGTCTGGAGACATGCTTGGCCAGTCCATCACTTTTACTCTCAGCTTCTTCAAAGCAGTGGTCGTCACATGAAAAGATATAATACAATATTTAAGAAAATGTGAAGGGTGTACTTTTGTAAAATGCTGTGTGTGTGTGTATGTGTATATATATGTATGTGTATATATATATATATATATATATATATATATATATATACATATACATGATTGGGGGTTCTAAATTTTATAGCGAAAAGTATGGATTTGAAAAAATTCCAGAAAAAAAAAGCCGGTCTTCAAGTCTTCTCATCAGAAGGCTAAATCCTGGGTATGTATTTGATTGTGCCATATAAGAAAAGGTTGATTTGTTTGGAAGTACTTTTAAATGTTTTTAGAACAAGAATGTTGGATACAGCTAATGAGTTTTGGGTGATTGCATCTTAACCACTTCCCCTCCGGCCGTCATATGGCGTCCTTGGCTTTGTGCAGGTATATCTGAATGATGCCTGTAGATACAGACATCATTCAGATATTGGCTTTTTCAGCCAGCGATTCCTTACATCATAAGAATGGTCATAGTTGCTGTTCCACCGCTTGATTGTTATCACAGGTGGCAAGAGGGGATGTCCCTCACCGATGGAAGTGGTGAGTCGGAGATGGGATCCACTGGCCCCAGTTGTTTACCATAGAGATTTCCAGTGGACCAGATGGTCCCATAGTCTCTATGATCCTTCGGAGGCAGGTCAAAAATACCTAAAATTTGCTCTGCTCAGGTGTAAATGGAGCCTGAGAGATGCAAGATGCCATGGGGGGGGGTTTACTCTGACTATATCCACCCAGATTGGTGCAGTACACTTGCAAAATTTTTAATATCGCTTATAACTGTTAACATAAGCAGTATGTAGCTTAGGGTTGAACTGCAGAAAACAAAAAACACTTTTTTTTTTTTTTTTTTTTTTTTTACAACCTCTCAAAAAAAAAAAAGTAAATAACAAAGTCCATACATAAAAAGAAGAAAAATTAGAAGGATAATTTTTGACTTGCCATTAAAATCCTAGTTTAATCCTTTAATCGTACAGGACACAAGGGACATTAGTACACCATAGTTTATAGGCACATACCTTCAGTAGATTTTATACTAGCAAGCTTCTACTATAACCCTACCCCACTCCATAAGTCCTCCAGTTTTTTTTTTTTTTTTTTTTTTTGCTAGTGTCTGAATATGATGAACCTCTTCTTCACCAAGAAATCATTGACACGCGTTTTTTTTTTTTTTTTTCTTTGTACCCTCCAGTCAGCACCTCATTGTCTCCTATTGCTTATGCAGAAACACCGTATACCTGAGTCAGGGCCAACCTTGCCATACCCAGGCCCTATGCTGTGAGATTGGCCTGTAATGTTGCTTCTGGCAATGGAATCGGCAAGTGTGCTGTGCTTGGTGCAACACATTGAGTCGGATGCAGAGTTCTATAAAATTCCAGGGCTGTGGTCCATCTGTATGGAACCCAGTCTCTGCTGACTCCTTAGAGTCAGGGGTTACGCCCACCATCATTGGCGAAGCCTGTATCTCTGACTTGCTTTATAAGCTATATAAACTTTTCAGACTTGGTACAAAAATTTTAATCACTCAGTTTCATGTGGATGACCAAGTGCCTATACCAGTGATGGCGAACCTTGGCACTCCAGATGTTTTGGAACTACATTTCCCATGATGCTCATGCACTCAGCAGTGTAGTGGAGCATCATGGGAAATGTAGTTCCAAAACATCTGGAGTGCCAAGGTTCGCCATCACTGGCCTATACTGTTAAATCCTGTAATACACTCTTACCCTGCTCTGCGCATGCTCAGTTGCTCTATTTTTTTTTTTGGCACTGTGTGAAAAATGTAGACGCCCAAGGACAGTTCGATTTGCAAAATACCCTAAACCACTTCTTGTTCTAGAGAGTGGATTGTACCAGTACGGCCACAAGTTCAAAGGATTCTATGCAAACATGTTCACGGTAACAAAGCACAGCTGAGGTATTCGTACTTTGCTGGACTTAAAGCATAAGTTCACCTTTTTGACAAAAAAAATAAACGCATGTTTATTTTTTTTGTTGTAGGAGCCTGTATAGCATTGCACCAGCATTCAGCAGACCGGTCAGTGTATCTGTTTGCTCATACCTACCAGACAAAAAAAAGCCATGCTAAGCACGCAAGAAGTTTTAAGGCACGAGATGTGGCGTATTCTACCTGTGTGTTTTTTTTTTTTCTTTTCCCCTTATTGTCTTGCTTACTTGGCCTAATCATTTTTATATAGTTTTACCTATTTAAAATTGCCAGTAATTTCTTCCACTTTACTACAAGGTGGTTCGTTCTGCAGACAACGCAAGCTAATGGTTTCCCCTCTTCCCTGTTGCCTGATATTCCAGAGTCACAGCCACAGGAACTAGGCTAGGGCCTGGGTTATTGTGATTCTTTTGTACTTGACACGCTGAACCTCCTCAGCCCGCATCCCTTCTGTGTGTACCTTGATCACAGCAATCGTGGATTACAGGCCCTCAGGAATTCTACTGTAGGTTCTGTGTACATTTCTTTGTATTCCTTACCTTCTTCCTATGTCTGGTTTTCTTCAGAGGCTACAGTGGGAATAGAAAAGAATCACCCCACTTAAAATAATCAAATGTTTTGCAGTATGCAATGAAGACACATAGTGCAACTTTTAACATCCAAGTGAAAGATGTATAACACCAACATGGGGGGGGGGGGGGATCAAAAATGGAATCACCGAGTTGGAAAAGATTTACCTCCCTATGCCACATTTTGCTTTAATTACAGCCTTTCGTCTGTTGGGATATGCCTCCACTAACTTTGCACATCTAGACTTTGCAATATTTGCCTACACTCTCTGCAGTATTGCCCCCATTCAACCACTCTGTGGCCATTTTTGCTGTGTGCTGTGGGTCATTGTCTCGTTTGAAGGTAAACTTACTCTGCTAGTGAACACAAGGTATTTGCTTTCAACACATCTCTTAATCTTAATTGATCCGTATGGGTCCATTTTAAGTACAATTTATTTTCTTTCCCCAGGGGAAAGTAATTATTTCCTATCAGGGGGCTATTATTTTGTCCCGTTGTACCTTTAAGTACCATGTCCCATACTCTTAATGTTTCAGTTGTAATTGGGGCCATTTCTCTGGGGAGACCTCTGTACTTCATTGGGATCCAAATAATCTGACTCAGAGCTACTTTACTCACATTATCTTCCAATGGTACCCATTTTTGTGTGGGGCATTATGAACCCAGTCCAGAATTCTCCTCATTACTGCTGCCGTATGGTATTTCTGAAAGTCTGGGAGAACCCCCCCCCCCCCATTATCCTTAGATCTACTCATCATTTTATAAGAAATGTGTCTGCCTCTTCTATTCCATACAAATTTCTGGATCAGGGATCTAATCATTTTAAAATAGGCCCCTGGAATATTAATTGGAAGGCTTTGAAAGATATATATATATATATATAGAGCTTTTGGAAGGATCATCATTTTAATTACACTTATCCTACCAAACCAAGACAGTCTATGTGCAGGATATCCTTTCAAGTCTTGTTTAATTTTATTCAAAAGAGGTAGGTAAATATCCTGATATAGGTCTACTATTGTTGCTGACAGAAACACTCCCAAATATTTTAATCCTTTTTCTTTCCACACAAAGGGAAAACGCTCTAAGTTCTCTTCTCTCCTTTGGGGGGACACAGACATTTAATATCTGTTTTTTCCTTATTGATCTTAAAATTCGACACCGTCCCATATTCATCTAATTCCTGCAGGATCTTTGGAAGTGATTGCTTAGGATTCGTTATATAAAGCATAAGCCCTTGTACACACGGTCGGAGAATCCGTCGGAATGTGTCCTGTCGGACCGTGTTGTCGGATAATCCAACTGTGTGTAGTATGCATCGGACTGATTCCGTCAGACCCAATTTTCCAACTTGTTGGAAATATTTCCCGACCAACTTTGCCGATCAGACATACTCCGATCAGGGGTATAGAATTTTGATCGGACCAAGTGCCACGCATGCTCAGATCAAATTCCTACATCAAAGCTATTGGTTACTAGCCTGAATGTAGTCCCATCGTAACGAAATTACGTCCTCACGTTCTGAAAGATCTGATTTTTCGACAACTTTGTCCGACCGTGTGTATGCAACAGTTTCGGACAAGATCTGACGGGCAAAATCCGACGGATTTGGTTGTCGAAATCTCTGACCGTGTGTACAGGGGCTAATATTATCTGCGAATGCAGAGATCTTATGCTCTTGTCCTGAGACCTCTATTCCCTCAAGAGGGGTTCCAGAGAGAACACGAAAAGTAGGGGAGAAAGTGGGCATCCCTGGCGTGTCACATTATAAAGCCTAAATGTATCTGACAAAGTTCCATTCACCTAAATTTGAACTGTAGGGTTGGAATATAGAGCTTTTATCCACCTAAGCATTCGTGGCCCAGGCCAAATTTATATAGTGTCTGCATCATATATTCCCACTCTATCCTATCAAAAGCCCTTTCTGCATCTACTGATAAGAAAAGGGAAAATGTCTTTCCTTTTTTTGCTTCGTGCATTAATAGGGTTGTCCTTAGTATATTATACCTTGCTTCCCTACCTGGAACAAAACCTGCCTGATCCCTCTCTATGCAGTCTGGCATATACCGCTTCAATCTTTCGGCCAAAATCCTTGCATAAATTTTTACATCCTCATTGATCAAGGAAATTGGTCTAAAGCTGGAGCATAGTGTTGGATCTTTCCCTTCCTTTGCCAGAATTGTTATATAGGCCCCAAGAGCTTCCTTACGTATCTCCATTTCTCCCCCAATGCAATTCATATATAGGTGAAAGTAGGGTGTCAGGGATCCCATAAACTTTTTAAAATATAGTGACTTATACACATCTGGCCCTGGACTTTTCCAAATCTTGCTGTTTTTAATAGCCTTCTCTATCTCCTCCTTAGAAATTTCACTATCAAGCTTACTTGAATCTTCTTCTGTTATACTTGGTAGTTCTATCTTCCAAAGATACTGTTTAATTTTATCCCTTCTGTTTTGTTTATCCTCGGGATCTTGGCTATCGTTCACTTTATATAATAACTGATAGTATTCTGAGAAAATTTTACTGATCTCTCTAGTTGAATATTTCATCGCTCCTTTTTGTCTTTAATTTTTGCAATATAATTAAAATTTCTTCTAGGTTTAAACCCTTCAGGGGGTGGTCCCGGGGGCTCAGGCAGGCATCACCAGGCTCTCGGCGCCCACCCCTCCCAAAGCGAGCCTACTTGTTTTACCCCTGCCCAAGAGTCTATTGCTTATTTCCTATTTTTCCTATCTTATTCCTACCCAGACACCTCTTATTTATTTTACATTTTTCCTAGTTTTCCACTTCCCTCCCCCTCTCCTCCCTTTTAACTAGGGGCCTCTATACTCTATTCCATGACTGGTTACTCAGTTTCAGCCACTCTGGAGGTTTCTTTTCCCAGTTTTCTATATTAATACATGGCAGATCTAATTTTCTACAAAATTCTTTCAGGTCTTCTGGGAATCGCAGGGTAGCTGACATTCCTTGATTTTTAGCTATCAAGCATGCTGGAAACCCCCATCTATAAAAAATCTTCTCTTGTAGTTGATTTATTAGGGGTTTCAAGGCCCTCCTGCGAGCCAATGTCTCCTGTGACAAGTCAGAAAAAATAAGCAGCGTAGCTCCATCATATTTAATAGCTTCAGGGCCTCTCGTGCCTTGCTGAACTTGTTGTTTTATATCATATTGGGCAGATCTCACTATTACATCTCTCACCATCACAGCCTGTGTTTTCATTGTTGTTTGTATTCTGTGTATTCTATCAAAAACTATAGGGGATGTTACTTTGTTTTCATTATTTTATTGAACACTTCGCGGATCACGGTTTCCAGCTCGTTACTTTTTACCGATTTTGGCAACCTGTGGATTCTTAAGTTGTTACATCTATTCCTATTTTCTTGATCTTCCGGCTTATATCTAATATTCCTCATTTCTATCCAGTCCAGCTCCACCCTCTCCCGTAGTTCAGAGATAGCTTTTTTATGTTTTTCTAAATGTACCTCTGATTCTTCTACTCTTTTTAAAACATTCTGAATATCCGCTGTAGTTGCATTCAGTTCACCTTTAATCATGCTTTCTAAATGTAATATCATCTCTGCCATATCCTGTTTAGTGGGGAGTAATTGGGAGTTGTCTCCTTCCTTTTCTATTCCCCTTTTTCCCATCTCCATTTGTTGGCATTGTTCACCTTGTTGGTTATTCTGTGGAGTTCTCCCCTTTTCCGCGGCGGGATTTTTGTTTACCTACCCTTCCTGGGCAGGTAATGTTTCATCCCCCTTTTCCTTTTCCTGTTCCATGCTTTGATCTACCTTAGCTTGTGCCTTGTAAGTTTTTATGGAATTCCCTTTCATACTTTCCGTATGATTAACTTTAGCTCCTCTCCTTACCATTGTATCCCCCTGCAACTCCACCCACTTATTGACTTTCAGATTTACGTGACCTTCATATTATTTCCTCAATATTACTCCACTTTACTCAATCCCCTATCTTCTTTGAAAAAAAAAATAAAAAAACCCTTGTATATTTTTTTAATTTCAGTGCCATGTGCTGTGTGCAATTAATTATACAGAGAGTAGTAATATACAGTTATCCAAATATACCAATTATAATATAATATAGATTCTATCAATTATATATCAATCATATACCATTTATGTATATGCAAAAAAAAAAAGGGGGGGGGGGGAGAAAGTTAAAATTAAAGGGGAGAAAAAAAAATTTCCCCCAATATCAGTGCAAAAAGTGGCAAAGTGACAAAAAAAAATTACAAAAAAAAAGGGGGGGGAAACAAGGGGGAGGGGTTATGCAGAGAAAGGGGATTAATACTGCTTAAATATCCAGTTAGCCAGTTCAGTCCAGAGATCCCTTAGCGCCAATATACCTTTAGTCACAACTGCTAGGGAGAAGTGGGAAAGGCAAATGCATCTTCAATTTGTGAATCTTTAGTGAGGTAGATTATAGTGTCAGCTATTCTTACCATTCCCACAGACACAACTTCCAATTTATCAGCTGGTCTCTCTGGTCACCTCACCGCGGTGGTTGGTGTACAGTAAGCGGCAGAAGGAGATTCTCCCCGGGCTCCTGAGATCCCAGGCTCCGTAGATGTTACGCTCCCACAGCGGTCTCACTTGGCTTTTTTAACTCTCACTGCCTCTCTACCAGCGCCTCATCTCAGCCCGCTCTCCTCCTCACGTACAGGGTACGGGTACAAAAATTGCCGCATTTTGTGTGCTCTCTCTCTTTCAGCTTCTCATGAAAGGGGAGTGACCACGTCTCAGCTCCAGGAAGCCCGAATCACTCCTACCGACTTCTCTCTCTTCCACTGCTCTGTCCCTGTATCCACCGATCCCGAACCCACGCAGGGAAAAACACACAAAGGACGACCACAGGCTTCTAAGCGTATCCCCTCTGACCCTTACTGGTAGGTTACTTGGACTCAGGCATAGCTTCAATCACTGCATACTCTCCGCTCGCTTCTGAGGTGGTGCACCTACGGCCTCGCAGCGTTCAGCTGTTACACGGCACCATTATCCATAGCTCCCAGAAGAGGGTATTCTTAACCCAGGTGAAGATCAGTGCCACAAGGGAGCTGATTCAGGTAGTCGAGGCAAAGAAGAATCCTTCTATTCGACTTTGCATGAGGTTGTTGGGAAAGATAGTGGTTTAATTCGAGGCTGTTCCTTATGCTCAGTTTCATTCGAGACTGCTGCAAAACAGTATCTTATTGGCTTGGAACAAGGTCCAAGCTCTAGATTTCCCAATGTGCTTGTCTCCAAAGGTGCGCCAGAGCCTCAGTTGGTGGTTGATAACCAAGAAACTGCAGAAAGGAAAATCCTGCCTACCAGTTACCTGGAAGGTGGTAAAAACAGATGCCAGCCTTTCGGGCTGGGGAGCAGTCCTGGTAGAGGCGACAGTCCAAGGGAAATGCTCCAGGTCAGAAATGACCTTGCCCATCATTATTCTAGGGATTTGGGCAGCGCACTTGGCCCTGAGGGCCTGGACGTTCAGATTACGGAATTGCCCTGTCCGTATCCAATCCAACAATGCCACAGCAGTGGCCTATATCAATCACCAAGGGGGCACGAGAAGTCGTGTGGCCCAGAGAGATGTGAATCATATCCTAACTTGGACAGAAAAAAATGTACCTTTTGCCTGTCAGCAGTCTTCATTCCAAGAATACAAAATTGGCAGGTGGGCTACTTGAGTCATCATTGGTTGTTCCCGGGAGAATGGTCTTTATACCACCGATATCTTCCTGACAATATGTCAAAGATGGGGGATGCCGGACGTTTGCATCCAGGTTCAACAAAAAGATTGACAACTTTGTGTCAAGAACAAAAGATCCGCTAGCTTGTGGATTTATGCATTCCCTCCTGTTCTGCTGCTTCCACGACTTCTTCGCAGGATCAAGCAGGAAGGGATGTCAGTGATTCTTGTGGCGCAGGAGATCTTGGTTTGCAGAGGTCATAAAGATGGCGATAGGGGACCCATGGACCCTACCACCACGTCCAAACCTTCTCTCGCAAGGTCTGGTTTTCCATCCTACCTTACAAACGCTAAATTTAGCAGTTTGGCTATTGAGACCCACATTCTGATGAAGCGTGGGGCCGTCAGGTTCAGTGGTATCTACCTTTGTTAATGCAAGGAAGCCAGCCTTCAGAATCTTATATTACAGAGCCTGGAAGGCATATTTATCCTGGTGTGAATCCAAGGGTTGGCACCCCAGGAAGTATGTTATAGCTAGAATTCTTGACTTTCTACAAATGGGGTTAGAAATGAAGTTGGCCTTGAGTACCATCAAGGGCCAGGTCTCAGCCTTATCGGTATTATTTCAGCGACCACTTGCTTCGCTTTCTTTGGTTCGTAGCTTTATTCAGGGGGTAACGCAGCTTAATCCTCTGGTTAGGTCACCCTTGAACCCTTTGGGACTTGAATTCAGTTCTGTCAGCATTGCACAAACAGCCTTTTGAGCCAATACGACATATTCCCTTATTCCTTTTGACAAGGAAACTAGTTTTTCTGGTAGCCATGTCTTCTGCCAGAAGGGTATCAGAGTTGGCTGCTCTTTCTTGTAAAGAGCCATATTTAATTATTCACAAGGATAAGGTAGTATTGTGTCCTCATCCTAACTTTGTTTCGAAGGTAGTGTAAAGTTTTCATTTAAACCAGGATATTGTTCTACCTTCATTTTTTCCAGAACCCAGTTCTAAGGAAGAAAAGTCACTACATTCTCTTGATGTGGTGAGAGCAGTCTACTTGAAGGTGACTGCTAAGATTCGAAAAACTGATGTTTTGTTTGTATTTCCTGAAGGTCCTAAAAGAGGACAGGCAGCATCGAAATCTACTATTTCCAAATTGATATGACAAGTAATTGTTCAAGCTTATGGTTTAAAGAGGAAGATTCCACCTTTTCAAAATTAAAGCGCACTCCACAAGGGCTGTTAGTGCTTCGTGGGCAATTCATCACCAAGCCTTCATGGCTCAAATGTGCAAGGCCACAACTTCAGTCCATACATTTACCAGATTCTATCAGGTAGATGTAAAAAGTTTTCTTTGAAGTGCATCACGGGTCACAGAGGTCCCTCCCTTCTTTCTGGTATACACATGTATTGCTTTGCTACAATAACTGAGGTACTCCCAGTAGTGGGAGGGGTTATATAGGGAGCGGACTTCCTGTCTTAGGGTGTGCCAGTGTCCATCACCTGAAGGTGGCTTAAAACCCACATAGTAATTACTATGGCTCTTTGTCCCTTGATGTACTTAAAAGAAAAGGATTTTACAGGTAAGCTGTTATAAAAATCCTATTTTCCAGTACAGGAAATACATTGTTACTCAGCACCAAGCTGATATTTATAGAGGCATTGTATGCTAGACTATTGCTCAGCAAATAGTGCATTTACTTAGTGCCTCTGCTTTTGTGCTTAGCACTATGGCTTCCAAAAAGGTACCAAAAATTCCACCCCCAGGCGCTGGGAACTCCAGTCGTTCCTCTACACTGTCATCCTCTCCTGAAATACCAGATACGGCAAGCCAGGTTGAGTCATTGGAACCAACTGGTGGTGCAACAGCTTCTCGCATTACAGCCCCTGTATACGTGACTGATGTATTTTCCTCTGCCCTGCAGAGCCTAGAAGGAAAATTAGCAGCTTTAATCGCATCCTCCATCCAAAAGGATAGGAAGCGTGTTAGATTCCCCCTCCCCACCTCAGACCCTTTACCAAAGGAACAATGGGTACAGGATGAGGTGTTACCCTCGGGCGATCAGGAGGAAAAACAAACCGATTACTCCTCTGTGGACGAAATAATGTTGGATGAACCCTTTTCAGCCTCGCAATCTGAGAAAATGCTGGGTACAATCTCTTATGGAGATGGCTCATTCCACTTTCATGCTACTCCTAGTGGAGTCTGCTGAAAGTTTGATTTCTTCCTTGGATTCCTTAAAACCTTTACTGCCTTTTCATGCGTTTCCTGTCCATGCATTACTGAAAAAGCTTATATATGCTGTATGGGATCACCCGGATAAGAATTTTCTCTCTCCCATGGAGGAGAAATTCACCAAAAAATGGTATGTACCAGCAGTTGATGCTGCAATTTCCAGTATGAATGAAAGTCTAACTTGTCAAGTAGACAATGCACAAAGAGTGGGGGGAAGACTTCTGCAATACTCAGAAGCCTGGCAAGAGGAAATTCAGGACAGATGGGTCATCTCCACGGTGTCTCTAGGATACAAACTAGAATTTTGGGAGTTTTTCACTGTCTCATTTTCTGAGGTCAAATGTTCGCAAAGATCCAGGGAAAAGGCAATCTCTTTTTCGGGCACTAGACCGATTACTGGCTCAGGGGGTGATCATACAAATCCCCACAGAAGAGCAAGGTTTGGGATTTTATTCAAACCTCTTTACGGTAGCAAAACCGAATGGAGAGGTCAGACTAATTCTAGATCAAAAAATTTAAAATCTGTTCCTGAAGATCCTCTCCTTTCGCATGGAGTCGATCAGGTCAGTGGTTTCTATCCTACAAGGAGGAAAACTTCTGCTGTCTATCAACATCGGGGATGCATATCTGCATGTCCCTATATTTCCCACTCACCGAGGGTTTCTGTGGTTCAAGGTAGATCAGCAGCATTTTCAGTTTCTAAAAAGCGTAGCAGTGCTTCTTTCTTATCTATCTTTGTGTGTATCTCACCTCTAGCAGTTGCTTAGTGATTTTTTGTTTAGCGCGGTATTTGCCTCTTTTTACCCTTTTTTACATTTTCAGTTTGTAGCCTTGCCCTTCGGGCTAGCTACAGCACACCGAGTGTTTACAAAAGTTCTGGTCCCACCTCTAGCCAGGTTAAGGGCATAAAAATACTGGCGTACCTAGACAATCTATTGCTAATAGACCAGTCGGTGGCTCGTTTGGAGCAAAGCGTCCGCATTACAACCAAATACCTGATCTGGTTGAATTCTCAAACTAGAAAAGTCTTCCTTAAAACCTCTAAAAAGGCTAGAGTACTTGGGTCTGTTCATAGACACAGCCCAGAAAAAGGTGTTCTTGCCTCAGGCAAAGATCAACTCCATAAGAGAGCTGGTGCAGATGGTCAGGTCGAAAGGAGATTCCTCTATTTGCCTTTGGATGAGGTTGTTAGGAAAGATGGTGGCTTCATTCAAATCTGTTCCCTATGCCCAGTTCCATTTGAGACTGTTGCAAAACAGTATCCTGTCTGCTTCGAACAAAACTATTCAAGCTTTAGACTTGCCAATGCGGTTGTCCCCAAAGGTGTTCCAGAGCCTCAGTTGGTGCTCAGTATCCAGGAATCTGCAGAAGGAAAAAAAACTTCATACCAGTTACCTGGAAAGTGGTAACGACAGATGCCAACCTTTCAGGTTGGGGAGCAGTACTGGAAAAGACAACTGTCCAGGGACAGTGGTCCAGAATCGAAAAAGCCTTGCCCATCAACATCCTAGAGATTCTGGCAGCTCGTCTGGATCTGAAGCCTTGAACATTCAGGTTATGGGATTGTTCTGTCAGGATCTAATCCGACAATGCCACAGCTATGGCCTATATCAACCACCAAGGGGGCACTGAGGGTCACGCAGCTCAGAGAGTGGTGGACCATATTCTAGCTTGGGCGGAGAAGGATGTTCCCTGCCTATCGGCAGTCTTCATTCCAAGAATAGAGAATTGGCGGGTGGATTATGTGAGTCGCCAGCAGTTGTTCCCGGGGGAGTGGTTCCTTTACCCCAAAATTCTTTCTGGCTATATTCCAAAGATGGGGGATCCCGGATGTAGATCTTTTGGCATCCAGGTTCAACATGTAGTTGGTCAACTTTATGTCAAGGACAAGGGGTCCACTCGCATGCGAGACAGATGCGTGGTGACCCCATGGGTTCAGTTTTGAATGAATGAATTAATGAAATACTTGTATAGCGCACAATGCGAACTGAATCGCCTCTAGGCACTGTGGCGAGCTTTGATCATCTGCTAAAAGAGGAAGGTCTTGAGTTTTTTCCTAAAAGCCAGGTGATTTTCTTCCAGGCGGATGTTGATTGGTAGAGCATTCCATAGCCGAGGCCCCTGGACAGCGAATCTCCAATCCCCCTTGGATTTATACCGGGCTTTGGGCACGAGGAGGAGGTTTTTGTTGGCTGATCGAAGACAGCGGTTTGGTATGTAAAGATTTATTTTCTCCATTAGGTATTGCGGAGCTTCTCTATGCACGCATTTGTGGGTGAGGCAAAGGGTCTTTAACGTGATTCGATTTTTTATGGTTAGCCAATGTAAGCTCCTCAGCGAAGGAGAGATGGATTCCCAAGGTTTTTTCCTGTTATCAGCCTTGCCACCATGTTTTGGATCATTTGTAATCGCACAAGTTGATATTGTGGTAATCCTATGTAAAGCGAATTTGCGTAGTCCAGCCGTGAATTAATGATTGTTCCAACTACCACTGCTTTGTCATTCTTTGGGATGAGTCTGCGAAGCATGCTCAGCAGATGGTGAGATCCACTGACTACTGCTCCTATTTGCGCATCCATTGACATTTGTGCGTCTAAAATAACCCTGAGACTCTTCGCTTTGGTCTTTGGGGAGATAGTCTGCCCAAAGACGGTTGGTGGAGACCAGGAGGTTTTCACTGAGTTAGGCTTTATTTCCTATTCAGTTGCTGCCACGGCTTCTTTGCAGGATCAAGCTGGAAAGATAGCCGGTAATTATTGTAGCCCCAGCATGGCCCAGAACGTCCTGGTATGCAGAAATTGTAAAGATGGCAGTGGAGGATCCATGGTCCCTTCCACTACGGCCAGGCCTACTCTCACAGGAGCCGATATTCCATCCTACCTTATAAACTCTAAGTTTGACAATTTGGCTATTGAAGCCCACATTCTGAAGAGACGTAGTCTCTCCGGGTCAGTGATTACTACCTTCACTAATGAAGCAGGCTTCCAGAGTTATATATTATAGACTCTGGAGGGCTTATGTTTCCTGGTGTGAATCCAAGTGTTGCCACCCTCGGAAATATAACATAGAATTCTTGTTTTTTTTTACAAGTATAAATGAAGCTGGCTTTGAGTGCTATTAAGGGCCAAGTCTCGGCTTTATTGGTCTTATTTCAAAGACCGCTTGCTTAGCATTCTTTGGTCCGGGGTTTTTATACAAGGGGTAATGCAGCTTTTTCCGTCAGTTAGACCACCCTTGAATCCTTGGGACTTGAACTTAGTTTTTTGTCGGTATTGCAAAAACAGCCCTTTGAACCGCTGCAGCATACTCCCTTGGTCCTTCGGACAAGGGAAATAGTGTTTCAGGTTGCTATACCCTCTGCAAGAGGGTATCAGAGTTAGCTGCTCTCTCCTGTAAAGAAGCCATATTTAATTATTCACGAGGACAGGTTCAAGTTGGCTCCTCATCCAAGTTTTCTGATTAAGGTGGTTTTAGGTTTTCACATAAACAAAGATATTGTTCAACCATCGTTTTTTCCACAACCAGGTTCTATGGTAGAGAACTCACTACATTGTCTTAATGTAGTGAGAGTGGTCATGGTTCATTTAAAGATGACTGCTCAGGTCTGAAAGACTGTTGTTTTATTATGCTGCCAAGAGGGTCCTAGCAAGGGATAGGCAGCGTCGAAATCCACTATTACTAAGTGGATTTGGCAAGTTATAATTCAGGCCTAATGGTTAAAAGGTAAAATTTCATCTTTTCATGTCAAAGTGCACTCTACAGCCCCATACACACTATCAGATTTTCTGCTGATTTTTGTCTTCAGATTTACCAAAACCATGTAGTGTAAGAACCTGCCTGACTGCATACACATTGAAACTTCTAAGGTTTGACCTCATATTATCTGGTTTTGGTAAATCTGAAGGAAGAAAAATCAGCAAATCTGATAGTGTGTATGGGACTTTCTAGAGCAGTTAGTGCTTCTGGGGCGTCATCAAGCCTCCATGGCTCAGATCTGCGAGGCTGCAACTTGATCTGCAGTCGTGCTGAGAAGAACTCATACTAGCCTGTAATGTACCCTAGGGCATGGGATCCCTAAAAAGCCCCCAGCACTGAAAGTCCTTTCCTGTTTTTTTATTCTTACACTCCATTTTATAGGGGGATTGGCCTAACTCAGATCAAGTCTTTAATCTTATTCTTTTACCGAATCCTTTAAAAAAATGGGCTGAGCCACTAGTGGATTTAGCCTTTAGCTGTCTGAACTGTGACTAGAGGGGACTAGTATCCGCTATTCAAGATCCAGTGGATAAAAAGCTAGAAGCACTTTTGTTATTGTTTATATACATCAAATACCCCACGTTAATGTCTGTGAAAAACCTGTTAGGATCCTATGAACGAGTGACTAAAAAAATGTATTTGTTTTGTGTTGAGATAACTTGCAATAAATCAAAAACCAAACCATGTACAAAAAAAAAAACGAAGACCAAAAATGGCCCTGTGCCTGTGTCCAACTCGCAGCTTTTGTATGTTGTAAACCAATTTATTTTCTAGAATTATGAACAGCGCTTGTGCAATTAGGTATTATTATGTTAAATCACCTCAGGTGCTACAGTGCCTTGCGAAAGTATTCGGCCCCCTTGAACTTTTCAACCTTTTGCCACATTTCAGGCTTCAAACATAAAGATATAAAAATTTTATTTTTTGTGAAGAATCACCAACAAGTGGGACACAATTGTGAAGTGGAATGAAATCTATTGGATTTTTTAAACTTTTTTAACTAATAAAAAAATGAAAAGTGGAGCGTGCAAAATTATTCGGCCCCCTTGCGTTAATACTTTGTAGAGCCACCTTTTGCTGTGATTACAGCTGCAAGTCGCTTGGGGTATGTCTCTATCAGTTTTGCACATCGAGAGACTGAAATTCTTGCCCATTCTTCCTTGCAAAACAGCTCGAGCTCAGTGAGGTTGGATGGAGAGCGTTTGTGAACAGCAGTTTTCAGCTCTTTCCACAGATTCTCGATTGGATTCAGGTCTGGACTTTGACTTGGCCATTCTAACACCTGGATACGTTTATTTGTGAACCATTCCTTTGTAGATTTTGCTGTATGTTTGGGATCATTGTCTTGTTGGAAGATAAATCTCTGTCCCAGTTTCAGGTCTTTTGCAGACTCCAACAGGTTTTCATCCAGAATGGTCCTGTATTTGGCTGCATCCATCTTCCCCTCAATTTTAACCATCTTCCCTGTCCCTGCTGAAGAAAAGCAGGCCCAAACCATGATGCTGCCACCACCATGTTTGACAGTGGGGATGGTGTGTTGAGGGTGATGAGCTGTATTGCTTTTACGCCAAACATATCATTTTGCATTGTGGGCAAAAAGTTAGATTTTGGTTTCATCTGACCAGAGCACCTTCTTCCACATGTTTGGTGTGTCTCCCAGGTGGCTTGTGGCAAACTTTAGACAAGACTTTTTATGGATATCTTTGAGAAATGACTTTCTTCTTGCCACTCTTCCATAAAGGCCAGATTTGTGCAGTGTACGACTGATTGTTGTCCTATGGACAGACTCTCCCACCTCAGCTGTAGTTCTCTGCAGTTCATCCAGAGTGATCATGGGCCTCTTGGCTGCATCTCTGATCAGTCTTCTCCTTGTCTGAGCTGAAACTTTAGAGGGACGGCCAGGTCTTGGTAGATTTGCAGTGGTCTGATACTCCTTCCATTTCAAAATGATCACTTGCACAGTGCTCCTTGGGATGTTTAAAGCTTGGGAAATCTTTTTGTATCCAAATCCGGCTTTAAACTTCTCCACAACAGTATTACGGACCTGCCTGGTGTGTTCCTTGGTCTTTATGATGCTCTCTGCGCTTTCAACAGAACCCTGAGACTATCACAGAGCAGGTGCATTTATACAGAGACTTGATTACACACAGGTGGATTCTATTTATCACCATCAGTCATTTAGGACAACATTGGATCATTCAGAGATCCTCGCTGAACTTCTGGAGTGAGTTTGCTGCACTGAAAGTAAAGGGGCCGAATAATTTTGCACGCACCACTTTTCAGTTTTTTATTTGCTAAAAAAGTTTAAATTATCCAATAGATTTCGTTCCACTTCACAATTGTGTCCCACTTGTAGGTGATTCTTCACAAAAAATAAAAATTTTATATCTTTATGTTTGAAGCCTGAAATGTGGCAAAAGGTTGAAAATTTCAAGGGGGCAGAATACTTTCGCAAGGCACTGTATATATATATATATATATATATATATATATATATATATATTTTTTTTTTTTTTTTTTTTTACCAGAGACCCTAGGGAATAATATAGTGGTTGTTGCATTATTTTATGTCACATGGCATTTGCGCAGAGGTCTTTCAAACGCAATTTTTTTGGAAAAAAGACACTAATGATTTAAAAAAAAAAACAGTAAAGATAGCCCATTTTTTTTGTCCAAAAGTTTTGATTACCTGTTTTTGTGTATTTAATATTTAATATATCGTTTTTTTTTTTTTTATCTAAATTATACATACAAGTGAACTGATTGGAGGTTTGTTTTGTTTAATAAATGTTTAAATGTAAGAAATTTGTTGTATCACGTATTACTTAAGGCTGCTTTCACACTGGAGCGGGCATGCGTTGTCAGTAAAACACTGCTAGTTTTAGCGGCGCTTTACTGTCATTTTAGCGCCAATATTTGGCTGATAGCAGGGCACTTATAACCCAGCTAGCGGCCGAGGAAGAGGTTAAATATGCCCGTGAAGTGTCGCTGCATATACATATATAGCGATATACACCACTCCAAACGTGTTGCTTGCAGGACTTTTTTTAACATCCTGCCAGCGCATCAGCACTTGGGCTTTCACACAGACTGCAGAGGAGCCGTTTCGCAGACACTTTACAGGTGCTATTTTTAGCCCAAAAGCGCCTGAAAAATGCCCCAGTGTGAAAGGTCTCTGTTAGATTTTATGAGATGAAGGGAAAAAAGGAAAAAAAAATTAAAAATCGGCCTAACACATCGGCACAAAAAAATTGGCATTATATATCGGCCATTGGCCACCACGATTTCTAAATATCACATCGGCCAGAGAAAAACACATATCGGTCGACCTCTAGAACAGGCACACAGAATGCCATCTGTCCAGGGCCCACCAGGCACCCTGCTGCGCACATTCATATTTCGCTTGTTGAACTTTAGGGATCCAGACCTGGTCTTGCGAGAAGCAAGGAAAATGGGGGAACTGCGTAATGAGAATGCGAAAATCATGCTATTCCCCGACTACTCGATAAAAAACACAGAGGCTCTGCAGAACATTTGACCATGTTGAGGCCCAGCTGCGCACTAAGGGGCTCAAAACAACATGATATTCCCAGCGCGACTCAGAGTGGTGGACGATGAGTCTACCAAATTCTTCACTTACCCAGAGGAGGCATCAAGTTGGATGGAATCCCTTCCCCGTGACTGCTGCTCCTCCTTCTGGTGATTACTGCAGCTGCCCTTCTACTCCAATTGCTATATCCAGTGGTAAGCACAACAGACTTCTACTCATGTTTTCTCCCCTTCTTTATGAAACCATGATAGCTGATGGAATAGGCTCCCCTATACCCCCCGGTGATACCTCATTTATTATTGCTATGGCAGCACTGGTATCTAAAAGCCACCTGTGTGGCTTTAATCACTGACCTACTGGGTAATCAGCTTCACTGAGCTCAAGGGGGCCTAATACACTTCTAATGTTATGCAACGTCTGGCTGATGTGTCGTGCCCCCCCCCCCCCCCCCCCCGAGTATTAGGAGACCTAGAACTTCTGAACTGTGTAACTACATCACCTTCTCTGGCTGACATGGGGGGGTGAATCTCTCTTCTGCTGACTGCTTGAATTGGGATACTGGGGCGGGGGGGGCCATGACTGCCCCTTGCTCACTTTCCTTTTATATACTCATAATGTATTGAATCCAAAGCTTCAGTATGACAGCAGGGAAACTGGCATTTTTCAAAAAAAAATTCGTAATGTTATCTACCTTGTTTCACTCATGACAGTCTTTTAACTCGGTCAGCTGTGATATTGTATTACACATGCGCATCATCATCCTTTTCACAAATCTGAATGAACAGAGCTTAAACATGGGGATCACAAGCTGCGTTGGAGGCATTGGCATTTCTGGCTTGTGGTGTGGGGGTGCATATAATGCAGTATACAGAAAAACAAAACGTCCCCTCAACAGAGGAAGAAGCACAGGAGCAAGAACAGCAAAAATCGCTGTAACAGTTAAAACCATTGTGGGCATTCACTTGACATTATTGCCTGGAATGTTAAGAAGCTGTTTCAAAACTTTTTATATGAAGTTTATGTCTGTTTAAAAGATAAAAAATAGTGATAAGCTCTTTCGAAGGTCCTATGCACGTTTTAGTTGCAGTATGTTGTATGTTCATTACACCTTTTACAAGCATTGCCATATGAAATGCTATTTACTGAAAAATATATGAACAATGCAGCAAGCAGGACTTTTACGAACATGCTACAGCTGAAAATGTGCAAATGTGGCGCTCGATACATGAGTATGTGGTAAAAGGCTTTTTCCCTTACATGCTGTCATGATTTATGTCATTTTTGGCCTCTCATTCTTATTGATTCCTACAGAATATGCCTGGCAGTTTGCTTACAACCTTTAATTTTGTGTTGGCTCAGGACACTGTTTGGGTCACAGCAGAGGTTGTCATAAAAATGCCAGCTGCCACATACATATATTATCCATCTGCATCAACCATTTGTTCCATTCCAATTTTGATTCCCAGCAGGCAAAATTGCCTAATTGTAAAATGCATTATATGTTGACGCCTTAAAAGTCAGTTGCGTCAACTGTTTACGTGGTAACTACAAGGGTTCCCTGTTCAATATGGATAGTGTTCATGTTTAATAGGTGCTGTGGATTTTACACGTCTATTTGTACAGACCTGTAAAGACATCATTGTGATGTAAGCATTGTTTGATTTAGAACAATGAGGTGAATGGATCCCCTAGTCAGTGGAATAATATGCAGATGTAATCATGAGGTATTTATCTTTGCTTCACAGAACACTGACTAGTCCCCATTCCCTGAGGAGCTCATTTACATTTCCAGCCCCTTCAACAAGTAAATGAGGTTGTCTTTGTTTTGTTAACTTATCTCTGAAGGCCTGGCACCTCTCCTAAGAATTGAAGAGAAAGACAGTGGGTCTTATTGGCAGCGGAGTCTGCTCCTGCTGTCTGTTGCAAGCAATAAGATGCTCCATTTTTATTTACCAGAATGTGATGAAAGGGAGAGAAATTGCTATTGCCCTAAAAAGTCTTCAGTAAAGAGGCCAAGGTTTTTACTAGAGACAAATTAGGCCAAGGTTAAGTTGGGAAATAAATGTGGAGGTAAGGAACGGGACTTGTTTTTCATAACCAGTCTATATGAAGAATTAAAGGGGTTGTAAAGGTTCAGGGTTTTTAAAAAACAAAAAAAACAAACATGTCATACTTACCTCCGCTGTGCAGTTGGTTTTGTACAGAGTGGCCCCTATCCTCCTTTTCTGGGGCCTCTTAGTGGCACTCCTGGCTCCTCCTCTTTTCGAGTGCCCAGTCAGAGAAGCGCTCTCCTTTGTGGACACCCATGCGGGCGTGCTCCCGTGTCCTGCTTCTGTGCCTATTCACACAGAAAGCAGAAAACGGCCCCCGGTGCCTGCGTCATTGGATTTGATTGGCAGCGCGAGTCAATGGCTGCGCTGCTATCAATCCAATCAGGACCCGAGACACTGGGTTTTGCTGGTGTGCTCGTCCCCAGCCCGAGATAGAGGGGGTACAGGTAAGAAAAACAGGGAGCGGGGGGGGAGCTGCAGTATTACAGGAGGTTTTTCGACCTCAATGCATAGAATGCATTGAGGTGATAAACCTTGATGGTTTACAACCCCTTTAAAATGACAGCTGGTATCACTTTCCTACAGCCTGTCGAAAATGAAGAGGTTACTAAACTTATGAAATTTCTCGTACCACAGTAAACATATTTTATTATATCTTTTCATGTGACAACAATGAAGAATTGACACCCGTGAGTCATGTGACTCATTAGTGTTACAAGGTCTCAGATGTTAATGGGGAGCAGGTTTGTTAAATTTGGTGTTATCACTCTCACTTTCATACTGATCACTGGAAGTTCAACATGGTACCTCATGGCAAAGAACTCTCTGAGGATCTGAAAAAAAAGAATTGTTGCTCTACATAAAGATGGCCTAGGCTATATATTTCCAAGGCCCTGAAACTGAGCTGCAGCATGGTGGCCAAGACCATACAGCGTTTTAACAGGACAGGTTCCACTCAGAATAGGCCTTGCCATGGTCGACTAAAGAAGTTGAGTGCACGTGCTTAGTGTCATATCCAGAGGTTGTCTTTAGAAAATAGATGTATGATGAGTGCTGCCAGCATTGCTGCAGAGATTGTAGGTGTGAGGGGGTTAGCCTGTCAGTGCTCAGACAATACGCTGCATACTGCATCAAATTGGTCTGCATGGCTGTCATCCCAGAAGGAAGCCCCTTCTAAAGATGATGCACAAGAAAGCCTGCAAATAGATTGCTGAAGACAAGCAGACTAAGGACATGGATTACTGGAGCCATGTCCTGTGGTCTAATGAGACCAAGATAAACTTATTTGGTTCAGATGGTGTCAAGCATGTGTGGTGGCAACCAGGTGAGGAGCACAAAGACAAGTGTGTCTTGCCTACAGTCAAGCATGGTGGTGGGAGTGCCATGGTCTGGGGATGCATGAGTGCTGCTGGCACTGGAAAACTACAGTTCATGGAGGGAACCATGAATGCCAACATGCACTGTGACATACGGTATCCCCTCCTTTCGTAGACTGGGCGGCAAGGCAGTATTCCAACATAACGACCCCAAAACACACCTCCAAAACGACCACTGCCTTGTTAAAGAAGCTGAGGGTAAAGGTGATGGACTGGCCAAACATGTCTCCAGACCTAAACCCTGTTTAGCATCTGTTCGGCATCCTCAGAGGGTGGAGGAGCGCAAGGTCTCTAACAGCCACCAGCTCCATGATGTCGTCATGGAGGAGTAGAAGAGGACTATTATGTAATAAAATATTTACAAAAATGTGGGGGTGTACTCACTTTTGTGAGATACTGTATTGTGTTGTATTATTTTATTTCTGAGCATGCGTGGTCTTGCTCTTCAGATTTTTTTTTTGGACAAAAACTGTACTGATTAAACAAAAATATAATAGATCATTTCGGATTAATGGTCATGATCGGCTCTCAAAATCTGTGTACTAACAATCAGATTATCATATGATCTCTTCGGAAGCAGTATTTTTGTCCCATTTTCTGATCATGTGTACTAAGCTTTAGGTGGCACCTGCAATAGTCACCAGTGAGTTCAGTCATCCATCATTTATATCATGTAGACTAGAGAGGGTGTGGCGGTGTGGTATCCCACCAGAGTGATGTTGATGCAGGATTCTCAACCAGGCAGGGGCTTTGCTTAATTAGGAGGAAACTGGCTTTTCAGTTTCTTCATGGTTTAGAAAAATCAGTTTTGGGGCCTGGAAATTTCTTAGTGATCCAGGTGGGATAAAGTCTCAGTGGCGTATCTAAGGTATGACAAGTGCCTTGGGTGTCATATTTGGCCCAATTTGCCAGTTTTTGACATTAACGTTTCAGATCCTCAGATTAAAGTAAAGCTTCGTACACGCGATCCGATTGTTGGGATTGTTAGGAACTTGTCTTGCATACAAAGAGTACACAATTGTCGGCCAACAAATATGAACGTGGCGTATTAGATGTACTACGAGCCAATAAAGAGGAAGTTCAATTGTCAGGTGCCACCCTTTGGGCTCCTTCTGCTAATTTCGTGTTAGTAGAAGTTTGGTGAGTGCTGATTCATGCTTTTCAGTTCGTGCTTTTCAGTATATTTCTGAAAGACCATTTGTCAACCAGCCATGTTGCGAATTGGAGGAGAGAATGTTCTATTATTGGCTTTGTCCCAAGTCCAGTCCAGGAACAGGAGTAGGAGGTTGCTTAATCGTGACCAATTATGTCATATGCCTTTGCTGCGGGAGCTCCAGGAGAATAATCCGGATGATTTTCGGAATTCTCTCAGGACGATGGACCCCTGCTTTCACCAACTCTTGGCATTGTTGACCCCCTATATTAAGAAGCAGGACACATACATGAGGCTTGCCATTACTCCTGAGAAAAGGCTCATAGCCACCTTGCAGTACTTGGTGACAGGGACAAGTCTCCAAGACCTCAAGTTTACCACTGGGATCTCCCTCCAGGCTCTAGGACTCATTATTCCAGAGACCTGCTCAGCCATTATTCGAGTCCTGTAGAAGGACTATATTCGGGTAAGTTTTTTTTCTTTAACATCACTTTCTATGTATTTAAAGTTTTCAAATGTATTGTATTCATTATTTGATTCCATAATTAACATAATTGTAATATGCTGTGAATGTCCTCTTTGTTCTCATGCATGCTGTAAGCTTTTCCTGCTCCTTTTTTGGCCTACATGCATATTTTCCTTCACTAACCTCCCCAGAATGCTATCCTGGGCCCATACACACCTAGCCTAGTAGCTTAACAATGTTTTTTTGTCAGCTACATTTTTGTGCTTACTTTAAACACCCCCTAAAATGTGTCCAACTGTTATTGTTTCCTCCAATTCAGGCAGAGTGCAAGAGGCCATTTTTTTGGGGCCCAGACTCATTTGTAAACCCCCTCTCCAAAATGCTAAGTTAACAGATACAAATACTCTATCTGCTGACTTTGCAAAACCCATACACACTCTCCCTCTTTTGTGGTCATATTTCTGGATGAATTCACCAAAGCATGTAGTGTAAGGGCCTGCCTGATTACCTTAGAACATTTTTGTCTCCTATTATCTTGATAGGTTATTTCTGAATGTCAAAATGTGCTGCAATTTGGACAGTGTGTATTTTCTGATTATTACTGACTATAGTGAAAGTAAGGAGGGTCTGGCCAAAATATCACACATTATGCAAACATCTCTCGTGGAAATGGAGAGAGGATTACCTATCCAAAACATCTACCCATTACCTTCCCCCACCATAACATTTTTAGAATGGGCTACCAAAGGGAGTGAGTAATCAAATAAGTTGACCTTACACTCTTGTCTTTAAATACTCATGTAAGTTTTATACTTATGTTGGCTATGCATGTTTGTGTCAAATCTGCTTGTAATGTTATTTGCAGAAGTAGTAATGTCTATTTCCTCTTTTTTAATCCACAGTTCCCTTCCAACCCACAGCAATGGCAGGATGTTGCAGCCCAGTTCGATCATCAGTGGAATTTTCCCAACTGTGTGGGTGCTATTTATGGACAACATGTCCGAATTGTCCCACCACCCAACTCTGGCTCATATTATTTCAATTATAAGGGCTTTTGCAGCATAGTCCTGCTAGCTATAGTGTCTGTCACATATGAGTTCTTGTTTCTTGATGTTGAGAAGAACGGCCGAACTCTGATGAAGGAGTCATTATGCAGACAGAGTTCTACAAATGGCTCCAGAATGGCACCGTAAACTTTCCACCATCTGAGGAGAATGTTGAGAGCCTCAATTTTATTTTTGTTGCAGATGAGGCATTTGCTCTGGGGGGACATCTCATGAAGCCATTTCCTATGAGGAACCTCACCCCAGAGCAGAGAATATTTAATGACAGGCTCTCTCGTGCTAAAAGGGTGGTTGAAAATGCCTTTGCCATCCTCTCCATTCGGTTCAGGCTGTTTTTAACACCAATTAACCTGGCACTATACAAAATTAACCATGTGGTATTGTGCTGCTGTATACTCCATAATTTTTTATGGAGGAATGCTAGTAGCTACCTTGCCTTAGTGCCAACTGATGCGAACCCTGCAGTGGCAGGCCCCGCTGAAGTGACTGCAGCTCGCCGTCTGTGGGCTTGGTGATGGCTCTAAAAACTGGTTGTGCTGGATTGCCCTCCCAAAATGCCAGAGATATACGTCAAAAATACCTTGATTATTTTGTGGGTAGACAGGCAGTGTCTTGGCAGCAAATTGGAGCTGATCCTGAATACTAATTTTTTTTGATCATTAACTCATATTTAATTTGAACTACTGTTGTGTTTCTTATCTGTATAATATGTTCTCAAATGGCCTTTATTTTGGCCACTTGCTACAATAGTGCAAACGTACCTTATTTTCTACATGTGGTGACAATGTCTTCATCCACTAACTATTACGGTGTGTTGTGGGTCTGATACACACACGCGGAATGTTTTTGTTCTTAATGGATCTAATGCATAAATTTAAAAAACATTATGGCTTTTCAACTCCTTTCATTTATTGGAGGCCAAAAAATTAACAGAGTTGGCCACATTTAGAAGCACATTGTCACTGTAACTACAACAACTTAACAAATACACTGATATTGAACATTGAAATAATAAGCCACACATAGGGGATGATTTACGAAAGGCAAATCCACTCTGCACTACAAGTACATTTTGAAGTGCAGTCGCTGTAGATCTGATGGGAAGATCTGAAATGAGGGGAAGCTCTGCTGATTTTATCACCCAATCATGTGCAAGCTAAAATGCTGTTTTTTATTTTCCTTGCATCATCCTCAGATCTACAGCGACTGCACTTCCAAGTGTATTTGTAGTGCAAAGCAGATTTGCTTTTAGTAAATAACTCCCATTGTTTAGTAAAAAAGATTTTACTCAAAGCACATTCACATGTGCGTTTTAAGGTTTTAAAACAAACCAACATCTTGGTATATAACATGTATGTTTGCCATTATTTTGCCTTTTTTTGTGGCTAAACAGGCATGTTCGAAAACATAAGATACACATCCCCAACTCAGGAACTGAGTGGATTTTGCCATCCTCATATGGGGTGATCTCACCCCTCTCAAAGCCAAAATTTGAATCCACGTACACGTAGAGGCCGAACTATTAAATGTCTCTTTATAATCCCCTGCCAAAAATGTGTGTAGTTCCAAACATGTTATTTTAGAAACCTCCAAAACACACAGCGTGTCAACATGTACTGTCCCCCATCACAGGGTATCAATGGATGCGTTTTGGAGGTGCAACCCCTTCCTCATAACTAAAGTAGGTCAGAGGAAGTGGTTGCACCCCCGAAACACATCCATTGATACCTCATGATGGGAGCTAGCACATGTTGACACAAGGTGTGTTTTGGGGCTTTAGCAAACTAGATGTAGGGAAAGACACACATTTTAGGCATCGGATCATGAGAAATAAGAATGTTAAGGCACAATTTGTGGGCAGCTTCAAATTTTGGCTTTACTATTCTTAAAAACACAGAAAAATTACAATTCACGTTACTTAGGGCAGTGTTTCCCAACTCTCCTTCTCAAGATGCAACCCCAGGTCAGGTTTTCTATCAGTGGCGTAACTAGAACCTTCAGGGCCCCGATGCAAAAAACCATGAAGGGCCCCCCTGAACCCCAGCCAGGGCCCTTCCCTCCGAGTCCGGCGGTGGAACGCCAGGGCGTGGTCACAGGTATGACCTTTGTGAGCCCTGTAGTTCCACCACTGGTATCAGTAGTTTTTTTTTATTATTTAGTTTTTTATTTTTAGGTGCCCCATTGGGGGACTGTCCCTAGGCAGGATGGGGTCCCCGTCCCCAGAAGAGATGAGGTCCTTTTCTCCAGGGCAGATGAAGTTACTGCCCCCAGGTGAGAAGGGGTCCCTGTCCCCACATGAGAAGGGGTCTGTGGCCCCCGGGGGAGATGGAGGGGGTATGTAATGGTGTGTGTGGGGTCCTCTCACTCACCATGACCAAGCTGCAGGCCACACACTCATCCATGTTGGCCTGGGCTCCATCCAGTGTGCTGGACGGGCGATCGGCATATCTCCCAGAAAGACCTTTCATCATCTGTGTATGACAGGGGAGGAGGGGGGCTGGCAGACAAGCCTGTCGTGTCCTCCGGGGAGCCGGCTCTCATAGGGCTGCACTGCATCTGTATGCTTAAAGTTTGTTTACCCGGGAGAAGTATGCAGTGCAGTGTGGGCCGAACTCGGGGGGCGGGACTCTGGCTGGGGAGTACAGACATCGGACTGAGCGGCAATGCATGGAGCAGGAGAGGGGTACTCTGAGGAGCCGGCTGAGGACACAGGTCATGTAGGGAATGCACAACTAAAGACCAGCCAGTGCAATAGTCGAGCGTGGAGCTCTGCTAGTCACCCTCCACCTCCAGCCCCCCGTGTGCATGGTGCACTGGTACCCCTAGCTGCTGCCGGCCATATGTAGAGGGGGCTGCATGGGCCCCCTGCAGCACAGGGCCCAGTTGCGGTCGCGACTGCTGCACCCCCTATAGTTACGCCCTTGTTTTCTATATTTGTTGAATTTGGCACAGGTGATGTAATTTTCAGTGTTAGTAATTCACAGTCGTTTTTAGACTGAAAAAAATACAGAAAACAGGGCCTAAGGGAACGATGGTCAAGTGGCTGAGGCCCTACATAGTGGGTTATGGTCAAGTTACTACTAAAATTCAGGAAATACCTATACTATTGTTGCTTGCAACCTGTTTGCCCTTCAGACACCTACACTACTAGGAATGTACACACTGCAGCTACTCAGTAATCTTGGCCCTGGTGCCTGGGTCTCCAAAACATGGGTACCTAGCAAAATTGACAGCTCCTTCCACCTCTTCCTTCTCCATACTAATGTTAAGGCACTACATACTTTGCTGATGTGGGGAGTGGGTGTTTTGTTTGCTCAGCTAAGCACTCGACATGTATACACTATTGAAGACAGATTCCAAGAATACTTACTTGCGCAAACAAGAGGCTCCCGAATACTTTCTTCCTCTTTGGGGTCGCTTTGGCCCTCAGTGTGACTTGCATCAGGGGATTTGACGTCCACAGCAGACAGGTCTGTTCTGGGTCCAGGGGTCAGATCCCATGCCTCTAAAACCAACATCCTGGTTGAGCTGACCACACTCACTTTCCTCTAAAAAAGAAACAATACACCATTCATTAAGCCAACCCTAGTCCCATCATGTTTCTAGCATTCATTTTGCTACATTAGTTGACCAACCTTGCACTTGGTCTGACGATAATCTTTGCTCCTGACTAGTGGACTCCGCCATGCTGCACTGTTTTTTTTTTTTTTTTACAGCGGAAAATGCATAGAAAAGCGAAGGTGATATCATTTTACAGAGGGCAAACACTGGACAAGTGCCAACATATAAAAAGTCCAGCAGTTGCCCCCCACCCCTCTTGTCTCCTATGCGATAGGGCATATATGATAATCATTCTAGTAGGCATGACTCTGTGGGACTATGATCCCTGGGGCCTCTCCTCTACCCATGTCTACACTGGCAGGGATGCATTAATGGGCATTGATGAGCCAGGCAGCAACCAGAAAGTGTTCTTTACCCCTTAAGTTCTGCCCTAAGCCCATGGCCTTTGGCCCACCTAGAATTACTCCTGTTGGTGGTTAAATTAGTGTGTTTGAAGTTGTCACTTACGCTTTTGGTGGGAAGATGGCCTTGTTGCCTCCCTTGTTGGGGCTCGAGCGAGGGTAGCCTCCCTTTGTCCCTTCTGGTGGCTTGCCTCATTTTTTGGTGCCTCTCTGTTGAAAGAAGAGACAAAAATGAGGTACAAAAATAAAGAAATGTCAAAAAACAGAACCAAATAAGAATGTTCATATCTACTTTCTATTTGACTTCATCTTTAAAATAACAATTCAGGCAAAGAATATAGAAAATATTATATATAATTCTCTCAAGCTACTTGGAGAAAGTACATATACAGACAGCTAATTTAAACATATACATATTGGTTAATATATAAATATTGCTTACTTTTTTAGATTATGTTATGTATGTACTCCATCTGGTCTTGCTCACGGTGTTTGAGATCAGACCATCGTTTTCTGAAAATTTGCCCTGAAAAACGGTGATGACCTTATCCAAAATGCTGTCCTTTCAGCTGTTGGGCCTTTTGTAATTGCACAGCTTGCAGTCATAGTCGTGCTTCTCTAGGATGTGCACCATCTCATCCTTGCTCATTGGGGTTGCTTTGTGCCTCATCTGAGCTCCACCACCATGAGGATGCCTGTAATCCACTGATTCTGCCATGTTGTCCCTGCCAAATGTTCTGTCGCATGTATCGCATGCAGAAGAGAGATGGTCACCCCCAGCGTCATGACGCACTGAGAGGGGAGTTTGACACATGCACAGTGTATATAAAGCCAGAATGCACGGTCAATGGAATGGCCGTAGGAATGATCTTGGAGGGAAGGACGTTCGTTCGCAAGAACAAGAAAGGAGCGATAAAATGAAGGGACAATTTGAATTTGGGGCATAGTGGCCTATACTGCTTAGATTGAGGCCTATATTGGGACCAGCTTATGAGTTAAAGCGGGAGTCCACCGGGACTCCGCGTTTTTTTTTTTTTTTAAAAGCCAGCAGCTACAAATACTGCAGCTGCTGACTTTTAAAATAGTGACACTTACCTGTCCAGCGCCCGCGATGTCAGCACCCGAAGCCGATCTCTAGGTCGTCTGTCGGGTCCTGCCGCCGCCATCTTGGGTATGGGAATCAGGAAATGGAGCCTTTCGGCTTCATTTCCCGGTTCCCTACTGTGCATGCGCGAATCGCGCTGCGCAATAAGGACGCTCCCCGCTGCCTCTGGGATCTGTGTGTTTCCCAGCAGGCAGCGGGGCACTTGCGGGAAGGGGCGGGCACTTGCGGAAAGGGGCGTAGGTTACGCCCCTTTCCGCAGAGGGCTATCCCGGAAGTGGGTCCAGTTACCTGGATTATCCAGGTAACTGCACCCCCCTCCTCCCTGAAAGGTTCCAATTGTGGCACCGGAGGGGGGGAGGGTTCCGATGAGCGGAAGGTCCACTTTAGGGTGGACCTCCGCTTTAAGCCAGACATTATGGTTTCTCTTGTGTTCTGTCTTGCAATGGTGGATAAATTTACAGCTCCTGATTTTTTAACCACAATTCATCAACCTGTACCGGGAGCTGTCTCTGGAAGGTCAAGAGTCCAGATTACTCCAATAAAAGGCAGGAAGGGAGGAAGGCAACGTTGGAGAAACTGCTCGAGTTGGTGAAGCCTTTGTCCCCCAGGGAAGACATCAACTACAATGCTGTGAAGAAGTATTTACCCCCTTTTTTTTTTGCATATGTGTCACACTTAAATGACTCAGATCATCAAACAAATTTTATTATTACACAAAGATAACCCAAGTAAATACAAAATGCAGTTTTTAAATGATGGTTTCCTTTATTAAGGCAAAAAAGCTGTCCAAACCTGCCTGTGTTTATGTGAAAAAGTATTTGCCCCCTAAACCTAATAACTGGTTGTGCCAGCCTTGACGGCAACAACTGCAATCAAGCGTTTGCAATAAATGGCAATGAGTCTTTCACATTGCTGTGGAGCAATTTTGGCCCCCTCTTCTTTGCAGAATTGTTTTAATTCTGCCAAATTGAAGGGTTTTCCAGCATGAACGGCCTGTGTAAGATCATGATACAGCATCTCAATTGGATTTAAGTCCGGGCTTAGACTAGGCCACTCCAAAACTTAAATTTTGCTTTGAACCATTTGGAGGTGGACTTACTGTTGTGTTTCAGGTCATTGTCCTGCTGCATAACCCAAGCTCACTTGAGCTTGAGGTCACAAACTGATGGCTGGACATTCTCTTTTAGGATTTTCTGGTAGAGCTCAGAATTCATGGTTCCATCAATTATGGTATGTCGTTCAGGTCCTGAAGCTGCAAAGCAGCCCCAGATCATCCACCACCATATCTGACTGTTGGTATGATGTTCTTGTTACAAAATGCTTTATTTGTTTTATGCCAGATGTAACGGCATGCACACCTTACAAAAAGTTAAATTTTTGTCTACTCAGTTCACAGAATATTTGCCTAAAAGTCTTGGGGATAATCAAGATGTTTTATGGTAAATGTGAGAGGAGCCTTTGTGTTCTTTTTGGTCAGCAGTGGCTTTGGCCTTGGAACTCTCCCATGTATGCCATTTTTACCCAGTCTCTTTCTTATTGTTGAATCATTAACACTGATCTTACCTGAGGCAAGTGAGGCCTGCAGTTCTTTAGATGATGTTCTAGGTTCTTGGATAAGTCGTCGTGCTCTTGGAGTCATTTTCCTGGTAAGGTTCACCACTGTTCCAAGTTTACTCTATTTGTGGATAATGGCTCTCACCATGGTTTGTTGGCATCCCAAAGCCTTAGAAATTGCTTTGCAATCTTTTCCACTGTCAATGACTTTGTATCTCATCTGTTCTTGAATTTCTTTAGATCACAGCATTATGTGTTGCTTTTTTAGATCTTTTAGCATGCTTCACTTTGTCAGACAGCTTCTATTTAAGTGATTTTTTGAGGCCTGGGTGTGGCAAGTGAAATATAACTCAGCTTTCCAAAAAATTGCGGTTAATCACAGTTCATTCATGATTTAGCATGGGAGGGGGCAATTACTTTTTCTCACGGGGCCAGGAAGGTTTGAACAGCTTTTTTCCCTTAATAAATTAAATAATAATTTAAAAACTGCATCTTGGATTTACTTGGGTTATCTTTGTGTAATATTACATTTTTGATGATCTAAATCATTTAAGTGTAATAAATATGCAAAAAAATCAAAAAATCAGGAAGGAGCAAATACTTTTTCACAGCACTGTATGTCAAGAACAAAATTTCCAACCTGAAGAGTACTTTTAAAATGGAGCATAACAAAGTCATGGACTCTGAGAGATCAGGAGCAGCAGCGGATGACCTATATGTCCCCAGGCTGTGGTATTACCACAGCCTATGGTTTTTAACTGACCAGACATCGCTGTTTACAATCCCTTCGACATCTGCTGAGGCCACAGCTCCAGAGGTCCACACAGGTCCTGCGGCACAAGATGAAGATGTGTAGGAGCCCAGCTTCTCCCAGGTATAGCATTGTTCAACATATTTGTATCTAAAAATACAATGATGATAACTAGACTTTACTGTTCAAATATTTCTGCCTTAGCAAAGTGGTTTCCATATCAATAGACAGTAATGTCTAAAAATGATTTGAACAAGAATGAAAAATTACAAAATCATAGTCTTTGCGACTTGTCCACATTCAATTTTTCAACAGTGAGGAGATCAAAATTGTATGTGATTGATGACCAAACCCTAAAAAAAAAATCTAATTATGTCCCATTTTCATACACAGGAAAGTGTCAGTCAGGAGGAGCCTCATGGCCAGCAGACAGACGGAGTCCCAGATCCCTTTCCTACGCCCTCCTGCTAAAAGGGCCAGGAAGAGCAGGAATCTGGATGAAGCCACATCAACCTTCCTCAGCCAGGCCACTACTGCCATCTGTACTGACCCAGATGAGTGCAAGGGATTTGGAGTAGTGACAGTCAATAGGTTAAGGGGGATGGCCGGTAACCAGAGGAGAAGATGCGAGGAGCTCATCCTGCAGCTCAACAGGGGGGGCGACGGGAGAGATCTATGACACCACCCACCTATGTGATTTTGTGGGCCCATATACACAACCTCCACAGCCAACTCACCCACCACAGCAGCATGGTGGTCAATGGCAATACCAGCCCAAGACCCCCAACAAGGCCTCTGGTCTGGGGATTTTCACCCCTTCCACACTTACTAATTATTGTTTTATTTTTTGGTTGAATAATGATTTGATTTGTTATATGTTCTATATTTTCGGATGGATAGAAT
This sequence comes from Lithobates pipiens, assembly GCF_037356315.1. Lineage (NCBI taxonomy): Eukaryota > Metazoa > Chordata > Amphibia > Anura > Ranidae > Lithobates > Lithobates pipiens. Next base: position 481,599,384 of record NW_027507764.1, on the reverse strand, counting down.
GCACTTTTTGGTTATTGGCAGATAGCATATCTAATTTTATTTGTTTTCTTTTTTGAATGCACAATAAAAAAAAAATGTGTAGAATAATAATACTTGGCTATGTGTTTTACTTCAAATGACAGTTTGGGAGCCACTACATTTTCAAAAATACAATGTAAAATTAACAAGGGACACCAACATAGGTGTTTCTTTGAGATTAAAATCTACAGGATAATAGTGTTGTGGTAACTTGGCCAAAAAACTGAAAAACAGGCATAATAATATTATTCTTGATATTGCTAGGAAACAAAAGAATTTTCAAATACATTCAGTATCACCAACAAAGCAGCTTCATTATTATCCCATTAAAGAAGAAGAGAATTGTGCGGTGCATTTTGACAATTCATAATTTGACACATCTCGAATGTTAAATCTCCATTACGAGCGCTAGTTTACAAGACTGCCCGCTTCTGGCTTGTTCTTGCTTCCTAGCATGCGTTTTTGTAATGTGGACTTTTGTGTGACGGACTTGTGTACACACGATATGAAAATCTGACAACAGACCCTTGTCCGCTGAAAATTTACTAGCCTGCCATCCAACATTTGTTGCTGGAAAGTTGGACAACAATTGTCTGAAGGAGCGTACTAACGGTCAGATTTTAGTCAGTCTGTCATCACACAATTCCCTGTTGAAAATGCGATCGTGTCTACGAGGCTTAACTCTCCTCTCACAGCTGAGCATTTAAAGGGTAGGTACTCGAGTATATAATTTATAATTCCGTCTGTATTTGGAGAAATAATCTGAGATTGATATCAGCATGTCCTCATTTGACTTATTATTTATGTTAAGCCTTGAGGTGAGTTATGCTAAGAATTTCAGTCAAGAGGCAAGATTCCTTCTAGAAAGGTTTTTATTCAGTGTAAGACATTCCATGGTTTATGTATGAGGGGTTTTTCCTCCCAGCTGATCTAAAAGGGAGTAAGGAATCGTAGATTGTATATGTGGAAACTGGCCTGTGATTTTGTGTTAACTACTTAAGCCCCGGACCATTTTCCAGCTAAAGGACTGAGCCGCTTTTTGCGATTTGGCACTGCGTTGCCTTAACTGACAATTGCGCAGTCGTGTGACGTGGTTCCAAAACAAAATTGATGTCCCTTTTTTCCCACAAATAGAACTTTCTTTTGGTGGTATTTGATCACCCCTGCAGTTTTTATTTTTTGCGCTATAAACAAAAAAAGAGCGTAAATTTTGAAAAAAACGCATTATTTTTTAAAATTTGCTATAATAAATATCCCCCAAAAATATATAAAAAAAGCATTTTTTTCCTCGGTTTAGGCCGATACGTATTCTACATATTATTGGTAAAAGAAACCGCAATAAGCGTTTATTGATTGGTTTGCACAAAAGTTATAGCGTCTACAAAATCATGCCAGTTTTATGGCATTTTTATTAATTTTTTTTTTTTTTACTAGTAATGGCGGCGATCAGCAATTTTTATTGTGACTGCGACATTATGGTGGACACGTCGGACAATTTTGACACATTTTTGGGACCATTGGCATTAATACAGCAATCAGTGCAATTAAAAATGCACTGATTACTGTAAAAATGTCACTGACAGTGAAGGGGTTAACCACTAGGGGGCAGTGTAGGGGTTAAGTGTGTGTGTTTTTTTAACTGTAGGGGGCCGTGACTTGGCGTCTGACATCACTGATCGTCTTTCCCGATAAAAGGGAACAGACGATCAGTAACAGCCTCAGTAGAAAGCATGAGGAGAGGTCGCGGGACACCGGCAGCGATTGGGTACTGCCGCCACGGTCACGGAGCTCAGGACTGGGTCGCGAGTGCGCCGGCGGCGGCAAGCTCGCAACCCACGGCTGGGCACTTAAAGGGCAATGTACCTGTATGTGCTTGTGCCCAGCCGTGCCATTCTGCCCACGTACATCGGCGTGAGGCGGTCCTTAAGCGGTTAATAGTACAATATTTAGTTGTTTTTGTATCATCTGTTAAACCGTTTAGAAATATGACAGTATCACATCACTTGTTATTGCTTTAGTTACTGTATTGTTAGTAATACGATTACTGACAGTTAAAGTGGAGGGCCACCCAATAAAAAAAAAAAGCATTAATAAAAGTAAAAAAAATATGATTTTTTTTTTTAACTTACCTGAAACGCTGTTGCTAGGCAGTCTTCTTAATCTGCTTCTTCCTATTCCTGCCACTCTTCCTTGTCTTCGGTGAGTGGCACCGTTGCCTTCTGGGACATGTGTGTATCCCAGAAAACAATGGGGCCATTCACAAAGCGCTGCGCGACTCGCGCATGCGCAGTAGGAAAACGGGCAGTGAAGCCGCAAGGCTCCACTGCCTGTTTCCCTTTGTTGGGATGGAGGAGCCGGCAACCGATCCGGTGGACAGATTGGCCTCGGGGGGCGGCCGACATCGCGGGATTATTGGACAGGTAAGTGTCCTTATTAAAAGTCAGCAGCTACAGTGTTAGTAGCTGCTGACTTTAAAAAAAAAAATAATAGCAGTGGAACACCCCTTTAAGTAGTAATAAGCACACACACATTGGGCTCCATTCACAAAGCGGTATCTTACCGCATCCAAGTGTAGCAAGGTCCCTATTCCTAATCTGTCCTTGCAATGGTGTAAAAAAACACAGGAGGCAGTTTTTTGTCCTTTATTAAAAAACAATTAAAATAAAATGTCCCCAGGTGTAGATCCATCGTGCCTGCTGCCACCATTGACCCAAAGAAAGAAAAAAAGAAAGAAGAAGCTCCCGACAAAGAATCACATGCGGTATTTGGTAAAACACCTAAATACCGCATGCAATCTGCTTTTGTGAATGGAGCCCAAGCAAACAGATAAATATACATGTTAAATACATACACTATATGTGAAAAGTCTTCTCCGCCAACACAATACAGTGAGGAATACAGCAGTGTTGTCTCCTTATCCACAGCTTGCTTATTGGACAACAAAGAAGCACCAACACAGTAAAGATTCATTAACTCTACTTGCTAGAGATGAAGGTCGAGTTTTTTATCGATCCAAGCTGTTGTTCCGGTCTCCGGATGTTTGTTTTTTGGAGAACGAAGGCAACGCTGTGATGATGTAAGTGGATGTGACGTGGTCGCGTCGTCCTCGACGTGTATTACGTCACTTCCTCACATACATATTTTATACATAAGTGACGCGGTTGCATGTAATGACACGCATCACATCACTTTCTTCCGCATATGCGCACTATATCAGGGAAGCCACCGGTATCCCTCAGTGCCATTCCTCTAGCTTTCACCGATGTGAGCCATGCTGTCTCCTTCTCTCTGATTGCCGGCCCTTGGGAACTCTGCTTTATGCCATATTTGACACTCAGACATGGGATCTCCAGATCAATGTACATTTGGCTCAAAGGATTTTTCAAGTAAGCAATTTTTATTAGTTACCAGACCAGCCTTGTGGGGCACAACATCCCAGGTTGACCCAGTATCCCCTGGAATCGAGACTAATTTTCTTCCCGTGGATTTATCATCATTTTTTTGCTCTTTTTCTTCACCTTACAGTGAAAAGCTTTTCAGTGCCATCTAGGGCAGTTTACACCAGGCAAATAATGGACGTTGACATTTTGGTGTCCTCTTGGGGAAGGTCTTCAATGGCCGATGCATGGTATCTGTGCTACTTGGAGGAGTGCGTCTGCTAAACACACATTTTTTGTAAGTGCATGTGGATGACAATTTATATGTATATTTTTAATAAAGCACATGAAAAATTTGACTTTAGAGGCACCAATTATAGAAAAAATAAGGTCAATTTTTATTACATACATATTACATAAAACATGTTTAAAATACTGCCTAATGCAATGATGACTAAATCTCTACAATGTGAATCAAACACATCAAAAACATGTCATATGAGACATGCAAATATACTAAGTAATGACAAAAAATATTAGATCTACATGTTTCAGGAAAAAAAGTGCTTCTTCAGGAGCTGGGTAATTTCTAAGCCCTTGTAAACATGGTCGGAGATTCCGACAACCAAATCCGTTGGAGTAATTCCGATGGATTAATTCCGGAAGAGGTCCGGAAGTGATGTTGCATACACATGGTCGGACAAAGTTGTCGGAAAATCCGATTGTACATAATGTGATGACATTATTTCGTTACGACGGGACTACGTTCCGGCTAGTAGCCAATAGCTTTGGTCTAGGAATTTGATCTGAGCATGCGTGGCACTTTGTCCGTCAGAGTAGGCTACATATGATCGGAGTATGTCCGATCGGAGCATTTTGTCTGAAAATTTTACCGGCAAGTTGAAAAAGTTGCCGGATGGACTTAGCTGCAGTCTGGCTCCAGGTCACGGCCCCTAGGGTCTCACAGCTCACACTCACAGTAGACTACAGGAGAAGGAAGCAGCAGGCTGGAACAACAAGAATAGTAAGGGGATAAGGCAGAGGTCAGGGCAACTAGCAGACAGGAACAACAGAGTACACACCAAAGGTTTAGGGTCACAGGCAGACAGGAATCATTGAGAACACGCCAAGGTCGGTAACAGAGACAAACGAAGAGCACACGGCAATCAAGAAACAGGAAGCCAAACACACAATGGAATACACAATGGTTGACCAGCACTGTTGGCTAGCAGTGCACAGGTTAATATAGGGTTCCCTGATAGGGCCTGGGGTGGAGCCACGCTTAGAGGAGAGGTTATAAAAACCACCATGTGGAAGTGGCTGGCCTCTTAGTCAGAACACATGAGGGGAGGTAAGCAACCAGAGGAAGATCACTGCATAACCATGACATTACTACTATTGAGGACGTGGCACTGAGCTACTTTAGGCTCCCACAGATCCATCCTGTGTTGGAGCTTTTCTAGCTTGTTTGATTCATATGCATATTTTCATACAATCATGTACCAATGTTTACCAATGTTTACTAATTTAAGTTGTTCTTCAGAAATGGTATTATTCCCTGAAGAAGAAACTTTGAAACGTGTTGGGTAACCCCTTATGCTGTATTCCTTGCCACAATCAATAATGAAAGGGAACAGCAAGTAGATGGGGACTACCACTTTATGGCTAACAGCCAAAATGTGCAATGTTGATGACATTATTGATGTAATGCCTTGTATTTTCAATACAAGATTTTTTTATGTATTTTTTCTACAATAAATAACAATTTTCTATATATTAAATTTTATATATTTTTTCATTTGCCCATAAAATCCAATCTTTCTTGATCATACATCGTGGGACACAGAGCCTTTGATAATTACTAAGTGGGTTAGATAGTCACCATCAGGTGATTGGACACTGGCAACCCTAATTACAAGGCGAGTTCCTTCCCTATATAACCCCTCCCATATGGAAAGTACCTGAGTTTTTTCGCCACTGTCTAAGGTGGTTGGTCACGTTGAAGAGAGCTCTGTTTGATAGTCTCTCCGGGGGCCTAGGAGCTATACAATCGGATCCATACTTCAGACCAATATATATGCCTAAGATGGATGGTACCCAGGCCTTGTGAAAGAAGAAACAAGGTTTTGCCTGTAATGTCTCTTTTTGAGGACTGGGCTCTGGGATCCAGCACTTTGGGGCACAATTTAAAAGTTGCACGAAAAGTTTTCTGGCAGAGTCTTCTACAGGTCCAGGGAAGAGGATCCTGTAAGTAGGAACTCAGAGCACTGAAGGTTGGCACAACGTTACCCGCCGTGATGGGTGAAGGTTGGATCTGTCTGTTCTCAGCAGTTTCCTGTGGTGGGGATAAGGTAAGTGAAGACAATCCTAGGTATTTACCCTAAGGATTATCTTCTACAACAGGGATCTGCAATTAGCGGACCTCCAGCTGTGCAAAACTACAAGTCCCATCATGCCTCTGCCTCTGGGTGTCATGCTTGTGACTGTCAGAGTCTCGCTATGCCTCATGGGATTTGTAGTTCTGCAACAGCTGGAGGTCCGCTAATTGCATATCCCTGTTCTACAAGTAGTTTTCATGTCTTACATGGTTTCTGCCACTAGAGGGAGTAAGAGACATACCTGGTGTTTACTTACATGCCTTCCAGGATACACACTCAGTGAAACTGGTCTGTGAAGCCGCTCACCTCCTCTGCTGCAGGCTCTGCCACATAAACTGAAAGGGGGATCCCACGTAGTCCTCCGGAGGTCTCCTTTCTCCACCCTTGCCCTAGCCGCCGCCATGATGGTCCTACGCATGCCCAGGGGGTGCGCTTTTACTGCAGATTCGGCGGGGAAGGAGGGGGAGCGTGGTTTCAGGCGCCATGCACGGAGCATCAAGGCGCAGGTGTGATACTGCAATGTTTAAAGCCCAGGATGCAAGAGCCCCTGTAAGTGGTGGGACACAGAGCTGTGGGCAGTAAGCATCTCAGTGGATTCGGATCCAGGCATACCTAAGACACCTACTCGGCATCAGGCTGTGCAGACTAAGCTAATTGGTAGGCAGATTTCCTGAGCCGCCAGCAGCTGTGTCCAGGAGAATGGTCTCTACACCCCAACATATTTCGGGCCATATGTTGACAATGGGGTACCCCGAATATAGACCTGTTGACTTCCAGGTTCAACAAGAAACTGGACAACTTTGTGTCAAGAACAAGGGATCCACTGGCAGAAGGGTCAGATGCCTTAGCGATTCCGTGGGATCAGTGCCTTCTGATCTGTGCATTCCCTCCAGTTCCACTTCTCCCGCGATTCCTTCAGAGGGTCAAAAGGGAAGGGAAACCAGTAATTCTGGGGGCCCTGGCTTGGCCCAGCCGACCTTGGTATGCAGAGATCGTAAAGATGGTCCAGGGAAGACCTTGGGTTCTTCCGCTACGCCCAGGTCTACCCTCACACGGCCCAATATTCCATCCTGCCTTACAAAGTCTGAATTTGATGGTTTGGCTGTTGAGACCCACATACTGAAGAGCTGTGGGCTCTCAGGTCCAGTCCTATCCAAACTGGTTAATGCTAGGAAGCCGGCCTCCAGGCTCATCTATTACAGAATCTGGAAGGCATATGTTTCCTGGTGTGAATCCAAGGGGTGGCATCCTAGAAGGTAAGCCATTAGCAGGATTCTTGCCTTTCTTCAATTAGGTGTAGAAATGAGGCTGGCCTTGAGCAAAGACCACTTGCCTCTCATTCCCTGATCCGGGCCTTTGTTCAAGGAGCACTGCGCTTGAATCCGCTGGTTATGCCTCCCGTGTGCCCATGGGATTTAAATTTGGTTTTGTCTGTTTTACAGAAACAACCTTTTGAACCATTGCACCACGCTCCTCTTTTTGAGGTTTATTCTATGTATTACTAGGGGATGGTGGCAATCTACATGTGTAGTCCGGTGAATCATTCAATTCTGAGTTTTCATCAAGAACAAAAACTTTCATGACCAATAATGCCCTGCACAGCTACTGCATACCTCACAACTTTTTGAGATGGGAATGAGGGACACCTATCAGCAAAAGTATGCAGGCATAGGACATACCCTTTACCATGCCGCTTTAAAGGAGAATTGTGAAAAAAAAAAAACAAGTCTGGTTAAACCAACATGTGCTTTTTTTTTTACCACTACTATTCCTTTTTATTGGCTTTTGGAATTTACAAATGCAGAATTTCAAAATCAGATGACAGGTTTAGCGCTGGAAAACAGGTACAAATGAGGATGAATGAGGGACAGAGGGACATTGTTCCAAATCAGGGATAGTCCCTTGAAATCAGGGACAGTTGGGAGCTATGCCACTGCCCTTGCTCAGCTGAGTCACAAGCACCAATCATCTCAAGCAATGGTTAACCCCATAGCCCCCAACTGTCCCTGATTTTGAGGGACTGTGCCTGATTTGGAGCAATGTCCTTCTTTCTTCCTCATTTTGGTCTGATCTATATAGTTGTATATAAAATGCACTTTTCATCCAAATTCCAAATTGCTGCATTTTTCAATTTTAAAAGCCAATATAAAGGAATAGTAGTGGTAAAAAAAAGAACTTGTGGTTTTGATTAACCTTTTTTTGTTATTTCCCCTTTAGGCTCGATTCACACTAGCGCGTTTTTTGATGCATTTTGCAGAAATGCAAGGACATTTTTTAACATGGGTTCCTATGGAACATGTTCACATCAATGCATTTTTGTGCCTCTGCATTTTTGGAAAGGGTAGGGGACTTTTTTTCATGCAAAATGCAGCGTTTTGCATGTAATAGAAGTCAATGGACCTGCATCAAAAACGCAAGTACCGCTTTTTTGCCGCGATTTGCGTTTTGCGTTTTTTTTTTCATTGTATATATCTGGTTGCTAAGCAACCACAGTGTAAAAAAAAAACCGAAAAAAAAAACGCAAAACGCAGCAAAATTGCGGTAAAGGCTGGGTTCACATTGCAGCGATGCGGGAATGCTGCGAATCCGCTGCGGGTTCCCGCATCGCATGCCTCCCGGCGGCAGTTCACACTGCCCTATGCGAACTGCTGGGAGTGTCAGTGAAACGTTAATGACACCCCCAGATCAGTTCGCATATCGCAGTGCGATCTGCAAACTCGGACAGGAATCGGATCGCATGGTGTGAACACCCATGCGATCCGATTCTGCTGCGGACCAAAAAAAGGCTCCTGTGCGAGTTTGGGCCGGGTGCGATGCGAATTCAGCCATACTATCTGTATGGCTGAACTCGCATCGCACAGAGATCGGATGTGATTTGCACCGCACTGCAGTGCAAATCACATCCGATTCTCGTCACCGCAGCAGTGTGAACCCAGCCAAAAACGTGTGTCAAAAAATGTGACAAGCACAGCAAAAAGCCCTGAAAAAAACGCCCAAAAGCAACATGCATAGATGTTAAGGGGGCATGGCAGGGGGCGTGTCCTTTGCCTACATACATTTGCTAGTAGGTGTCCCTCCTTCCCATCTCAAAATGTTGGGAGGTATGGATAACCCAGCCACCTCACTATAAAAGGGTGGGCTCACAAAAAACATTTTTGTCAGTGTGTGCCCAACACTGTTAGGGAGAGATGGCCATTCTTTGTAAGGATTCTGTGCCATATAATGCAATGGTAGGCAACATATCCACTGGTGCACCCCCCCCCCCCCCCACCAACATTGCAACAATTAATTCAAGCTGCTCATATACTTTCCCACCACTGCAAAATATTTTTGCTGACTATGTCTGTCTCGAAAAATACACTCTAACTTTTATTGCAGGATCAAACCTGCCTTGTTTCTCCTTATCTGAGGCCTGTTGAAGCTGCTCACATTTGTCCTGTTACTGTCAAAGAAGACCCTTTCCTTTGGCTTTTAGATTGGTTGCAACTGTTGTTTCCACCAGTTAAAGCTGGCTTTGTACCGCATGATGAAACCGTATTTGCAACTGCTAGAATGGCCTGAAACTAATCAGAGGGTTGTTTCTGCTGTATACAAGTCTAGTTCGTTCGTACAAAAAACAAATCAGCTCCACGGCCAAATATATCTGTAGTTACATACAGTGGGAAAAATAACAATTTGATCCCATGCAGATTTTGTAAGTTTGCCCACTTACAAAGAAATGAAGGGTCTATAATTGTTATCATAGATGTATTTTAAATGACAGAGACAGAATATTAAACAAAAATCCAGAAAAAAAAATAGAGTTGTAATTTAGTGAGTAAAATAAGTATTCGATCCCCTACCAATCAAGCAGTCTCGGATCGCCTAGTGTGCCATGTCTGCAGTCTCTGACCATCCTTTGTGCCATGTCAGCAGTCTCTGATCATCTCGTGTGCCATGTCTGCAGTCTCTGACCATCCTTTGTGCCATGTCAGCAGTCTCTGATCATCTTGTGTGCCATGTCTGCAGTCTCTGACCATCCTTTGTGCCATGTCAGCAGTCTCTGATCATCTCATGTGCCATGTCTGCAGTCTCTGACCATCCTTTGTGCCATGTCAGCAGTCTCTGATCATCTCATGTGCCATGTCTGCAGTCTCTGACCATCCTTTGTGCCATGTCAGCAGTCTCTGATCATCTCGTGTGCCATGTCTGCAGTCTCTGACCATCCTTTGTGCCATGTCAGCAGTCTCTGATCATCTCGTGTGCCATGTCTGCAGTCTCTGACCATCCTTTGTGCCATGTCAGCAGTCTCTGATCATCTCGTGTGCCACGTCTGCAGTCTCTGACCATCCTTTGTGCCATGTCAGCAGTCTCTGATCATCTCATGTGCCATGTCTGCAGTCTCTGTGGACTATGATGTACAGGAAGCTCTATGCACTCTTATGTAAGGAGGAGACTGTGGTGACCAGAGACTCCCTTACATCAGGGTTTCCATTTATACCAGAATCCCCAGCATCATCTCTTACATTAGAGTCCTTAGAGTATTCCAATATTCCATCCTGCCTTACAAAGTCTGAATTTGATGGTTTGGCTGTTGAGACCCACATACTGAAGAGCTGTGGGCTCTCAGGTCCAGTCCTATCCAAACTGGTTAATGCTAGGAAGCCGGCCTCCAGGCTCATCTATTACAGAATCTGGAAGGCATATGTTTCCTGGTGTGAATCCAAGGGGTGGCATCCTAGAAGGTAAGCCATTAGCAGGATTCTTGCCTTTCTTCAATTAGGTGTAGAAATGAGGCTGGCCTTGAGCAAAGACCACTTGCCTCTCATTCCCTGATCCGGGCCTTTGTTCAAGGGGCACTGCGCTTGAATCCGCTGGTTATGCCTCCCGTGTGCCCATGGGATTTAAATTTGGTTTTGTCTGTTTTACAGAAACAACCTTTTGAACCATTGCACCACGCTCCTTTGGTTCTTTTAATAAAGAATTTTTTTTTTTGTAGCTATATCCTCAGCTAGGAGGGTATCGGAAATTAGCAGCTCTTTCATGTAAGGAGCCATTTTTGATTTTTCACGAAGGCAGGGTGGTGTTCCGTCCTCACCTGACCTTTTTGCCTAAAGTGGTTTCAGAATTCCATCTGAATCAAGATGTGGTCCTACCGTCCTTTTTTTCCAGATCCGCAGTTCGTGGAGGAGGAGTTGTTACACTCTTTCGATGTTGTAAGAGCAGTCAAAATCTATCTGCAGGCAACGGCTCAGATACAAAAGACTGATTGTCTATTCATACTGCCAGAAGGCCCCAAAAAGGGCCAGGCAGCATCGAAGTCCACTAACTCTAGATGGATCTGACAGGTTATTATTCAGACTTATGGTTTGAAAAAGAAAATTCCTCCTTTTCAGGTTAAAGCACACTTGACTAGAGCAGCTAGTTCTTCTTGGGCAGTGCATCACCAGGCCTCCATGGCTCAGATCTGCAGGCTGCAACTTTGTCTTCGGTCCATACATTCACTAGATTCTATCAGGTGGATGTAAGAGGGCATGAGGATGCTACCTTCGGGCGCAGTATGCTGCAGGCAGCAGTATAGGTCCTTACATCCAATGGCGTTCTGTGTTTCTGATCTGTGTCTCCCTCCCCTCAAATTTGGGCATTGCTCTTGGATATCCCACTTAGTAATTATCAAAGACTCTGTGTCCCGTGATGTATGAACAAGAAAATAGGATTTTTAAAACAGCTTACCTGTAAAATCCCTTTCTTGGGAGTACATCCCGGGACACAGAGCTACCACCCCTCTTTGGGATTATACGTTGGGATACTTATTGCTTTGCTACAAAACTGGGGTACTCTCCGTATGGGAGTGGTCATATAGGGGAGGAACTCGCCTTGTAATTAGGGTTGTCAGTGTCCAATCACCTGATGGTGACTATCTAACCCACTTAGTAATTATCAAAGCCTCTGTGTCCCGTGATATACTCCCAAGAAAAGGATTTTGCAGGTAAGCTGTTTTAAAAATCCTATTTTTTGAGGTTTATTCTATGTATTACTAGGGGATGGTGGTAATATACATGTGTAGTCCGGTGAATCATTCAATTCTGAGTTTTCATCAAGAACAAAAACTTTCATGACCAATAATGCCCTGCACAGCTACTGCATACCTCACAACTTTTTGAGATGGGAATGAGGGACACCTATCAGCAAAAGTATGCAGGCATAGGACATACCCTTTACCATGCCGCTTTAAAGGAGAATTGTGAAAAAAAAAACAAGTCTGGTTAAACCAACATGTGCTTTTTTTTTTACCACTACTATTCCTTTTTATTGGCTTTTGGAATTTACAAATGCAGAATTTCAAAATCAGATGACAGGTTTAGCGCTGGAAAACAGGTACAAATGAGGATGAATGAGGGACAGAGGGACATTGTTCCAAATCAGGGACAGTCCCTTGAAATCAGGGACAGTTGGGAGCTATGCCACTGCCCTTGCTCAGCTGAGTCACAAGCACCAATCATCTCAAGCAATGGTTAACCCCATAGCCCCCAACTGTCCCTGATTTTGAGGGACTGTGCCTGATTTGGAGCAATGTCCTTCTTTCTTCCTCATTTTGGTCTGATCTATATAGTTGTATATAAAATGCACTTTTCATCCAAATTCCAAATTGCTGCATTTTTCAATTTTAAAAGCCAATATAAAGGAATAGTAGTGGTAAAAAAAAGAGCTTGTGGTTTTGATTAACCTTTTTTTTGTTATTTCCCCTTTAGGCTCGATTCACACTAGCGCGTTTTTTGATGCATTTTGCAGAAATGCAAGGACATTTTTTAACATGGGTTCCTATGGAACATGTTCACATCAATGCATTTTTGTGCCTCTGCGTTTTTGGAAAGGGTAGGGGACTTTTTTTCATGCAAAATGCAGCGTTTTGCATGTAATAGAAGTCAATGGACCTGCATCAAAAACGCAAGTACCGCTTTTTTACTGCGTTTTTGCCGCGATTTGCGCTTTGCGTTTTTTTTCTTTTTTTCATTGTATATATCTGGTTGCTAAGCAACCACAGTGTAAAAAAAAAAACGAAAAAAAACGCAAAACGCAGCAAAATTGCGGTAAAGGCTGGGTTCACATTGCAGCGATGCGGGAATGCTGCGAATCCGCTGCGGGTTCCCGCATCGCATGCCTCCCGGCGGCAGTTCACACTGCCCTATGCGAACTGCTGGGAGTGTCAGTGAAACGTTAATGACACCCCCAGATCAGTTCGCATATCGCAGTGCGATCTGCAAACTCGGACAGGAATCGGATCGCATGGTGTGAACACCCATGTGATCCGATTCTGCTGCGGACCAAAAAAAGGCTCCTGTGCGAGTTTGGGCCGGGTGCGATGCGAATTCAGCCATACTATCTGTATGGCTGAACTCGCATCGCACAGAGATCGGATGTGATTTGCACTGCAGTGCGGTGCAAATCACATCCGATTCTCGTCACCGCAGCAGTGTGAACCCAGCCAAAAACATGTGTCAAAAAACGTGACAAGCACAGCAAAAAGCACTGCAAAAACGCCCAAAAGCAACATGCATAGATGTTAAGGGGGCATGGCAGGGGGCGTGTCCTTTGCCTACATACATTTGCTAGTAGGTGTCCCTCCTTCCCATCTCAAAATGTTGGGAGGTATGGATAACCCAGCCACCTCACTATAAAAGGGTGGGCTCACAAAAAACATTTTTGTCAGTGTGTGTCCAACACTGTTAGGGAGAGATGGCCATTCTTTGTAAGGATTCTGTGCCATATAATGCAATGGTAGGCAACATATCCACTGGTGCACCCCCCCCCCCCCCCCCAACATTGCAACAATTAATTCAAGCTGCTCATATACTTTCCCACCACTGCAAAATATTTTTGCTGACTATGTCTGTCTCGAAAAATACACTCTAACTTTTATTGCAGGATCAAACCTGCCTTGTTTCTCCTTATCTGAGGCCTGTTGAAGCTGCTTACATTTGTCCTGTTACTGTCAAAGAAGACCCTTTCCTTTGGCTTTTAGATTGGTTGCAACTGTTGTTTCCACCAGTTAAAGCTGGCTTTGTACCGCATGATGAAACCGTATTTGCAACTGCTAGAATGGCCTGAAACTAATCAGAGGGTTGTTTCTGCTGTATACAAGTCTAGTTCGTTCGTACAAAAAACAAATCAGCTCCACGGCCAAATATATCTGTAGTTACATACAGTGGGAAAAATAACAATTTGATCCCATGCAGATTTTGTAAGTTTGCCCACTTACAAAGAAATGAAGGGTCTATAATTGTTATCATAGATGTATTTTAAATGACAGAGACAGAATATTAAACAAAAATCCAGAAAAAAAAATAGAGTTGTAATTTAGTGAGTAAAATAAGTATTCGATCCCCTACCAATCAAGCAGTCTCGGATCGCCTAGTGTGCCATGTCTGCAGTCTCTGACCATCCTTTGTGCCATGTCAGCAGTCTCTGATCATCTCGTGTGCCATGTCTGCAGTCTCTGACCATCCTTTGTGCCATGTCAGCAGTCTCTGATCATCTCGTGTGCCATGTCTGCAGTCTCTGACCATCCTTTGTGCCATGTCAGCAGTCTCTGATCATCTCATGTGCCATGTCTGCAGTCTCTGACCATCCTTTGTGCCATGTCAGCAGTCTCTGATCATCTCATGTGCCATGTCTGCAGTCTCTGACCATCCTTTGTGCCATGTCAGCAGTCTCTGATCATCTCATGTGCCATGTCTGCAGTCTCTGACCATCCTTTGTGCCATGTCAGCAGTCTCTGATCATCTCGTGTGCCACGTCTGCAGTCTCTGACCATCCTTTGTGCCATGTCAGCAGTCTCTGATCATCTCATGTGCCATGTCTGCAGTCTCTGTGGACTGTGATGTACAGGAAGCTCTATGCACTCTTATGTAAGGAGGAGGCTGTGGTGACCAGAGACTCCCTTACATCAGGGTTTCCCTTTATACCAGAATCCCCAGCATCAGCTCTTACATTAGAGTCCTTAGAGTTCTCCTTTACATCAGGTCCACAATGTTCCCTTTTACATCAGGGTCCACAGAGTTTCCACTAAAGCCTTGTACATATGATCGGATTTTCAGCAGGGAATTGTGTGATGACAGACTGTTGGCCTAAAATCCGACCGTTAGTACGCTCCATCAGGCAATTGTTATCAAACTTTTCGCCAACAAATGTTGGATGGCAGGCTAGTAAATTTTTGTATCGTGTGTACACAAGCCCGTCACACAAAAGTCCAAAGTACAAATGCGCATGCTCAGAATCAATGCTCTCCAAACACGACATTAGCAGAAGGTGCCCAAAGGGTGGCGCTCAAGAGCTTAAATTCCACGTAGTACGTCACTACGTTAGTGTTTGTTGGCCGACAATAGTGTGCTATTAGTATGCAAGACAAGTTCCTGGGACACGCCCTTCGGACAAAAGTCTGACATGCTGTTGACCAACAATCCGATTGTGTGTACGAGGCTTTGTAAAGGAAAACCCTGTGTTGGGCTATATTGTCCTGACCTTCATGTAAATGGAGAAATATGTTTTTTGCCTTTTGTTATACCTTAGACACATTGCTAATAGCACTAGTTACATGTGTGATTAGCACAATATATAGCCTAAATATTGATATTTGCACTGTTTTGCACTGAAATTGGCCATTTTATGTACTTTTTTGAATGTGGCTCTGTCAGGTAATTTCATGACTTTTGGCAGTAAAAAATTTGTGCCGTTTGTAAATTTTGAATGCCCTGTCAGTAAGTTTCACTTCGGGATAAGCAAAATTGCACCCCAGTAAAGTGCACCCTTCCCTCGATATGTGTATCGAGCCCTGCTTGCCTATCTCCGGAAATCCAGGACCAGCATAGCGGGTGCCGCTGGAGAGGGGAGGGAAAAGAGCGGACACACATCCCTCCCTGACCCAGGAGCAACATTCACAGTTTCCCCGGCAATCAAAGCTGGGAAAGAATGTAATGCAATGCAATCTACACTGCATTACATTCATGACTGAATGCATGGTAACATTGATGATGTAACATCAGCAGGCAAATAAAGTGTATGTCAAATGCACCTTTGCCTAAGTACAAAAAAATCCTTGCACCGGCCCTGTCTGTGTTTTCATATGCATTGCCAGTTTATGTTGAGGCTGCGTGTAAATATCATACTGTTCTTGAACACCACATTTACTTTAAGGAATTTCCTAAACTTGTTATTTAAAGTTTTTTTTTTTTTTTTTCAATGTTGCCCTTTAAAGAGGAAGTAAACCCTGATGGGTTTACTTCCCCTTTGTCTCCCTGCAAAGGTAAAGCATAATGGGCTACTATGCATCGCATAGTAGCCCATTATGTGTCACTTAGCTGACACACACACACACAGCGATGTCACGATGTCCCCTGTAGTCCAGAGCGCCCATCTTCTTCCTGGTATCGCTGCTCCGGCCACTCATATCGCCGGAGCAGTGATGACGTCACTTCCGCGCATGAGCACGGGAGCCACCACTAACTAATCGCCGTTAGCAGTGGCATGCTGCTAGCGGCGATAGTGCGCCTGCGCGCCGCTGTCTACGGTGCATAAGCTGTAGACAGCTGTGACTGTCTTTTAGTAAATATCTCCTAAACGTGTAGGTTTAGGAGATATTTCTTGGACCTACAGGTAAGCCTTAATCTAGGCTTACCTGTAGGTCAAAGTGGTTTGTAAGGGTTTACAACCACTTTAAGCTGCTTGAAAGGCCCTCTCCCTGCTCTATGATGCATTTGAAATTTTGGCTTTGGTACATGCCACTTATGGTAGTGCCCAACCTCTTGTGCCTTTTGTTTGTCAATAGCATGGTAGTCCTACAAATGGCCCAAATTGAATATTAAGATCCCCCTTCCTTTTATAGACTTTAACCACTTCACCCCCAAAAGATTTGGCTGCTCAATGACCAGGCCATTTTTTGCGACACGGCACTGCGTTTCTTTAACTGACAATTGCGTGGTCGAGTGACGCTGTACCCAAACAAAATTGACGTCCCTTTTTTCCCCACAAATAGAGCTTTCTTTTGGTGATATTTGATTATCTCTGCGGTTTTTATTTTTTGCACTATAAACAAAAAAAGAGTGACAATTTTGAAAAAAAAAACATAATATTTTGTACTTTTTGTTATAATAAATACCCCCATTTTTTTTTATAACTATTTTTTTTCCTCAGTTTAGACTGATATGTATTCTTCTACATATTTTTGGTAATAAAAATCGCAATAAGCGTATATTGATTGGCTTGCTCAAAAGTTATAGCGTCTACAAAATAGGGGATTTTTACTAGGAATGGCGGCAATCTGCTATTTTTATTGTGACTACGGCATTGCGGCAGACAGATCGGACACTTTTGACACTATTTTGGGACGATTGACATTTATACAGCGATCTGGCATGGAAGAGTTTAAACACTAGGGGGCGATCAAGGAGTTAAGTGTGTTCCCTCAGTGTGTTCTAACTTTAGGGGGGGGTGAAATTGAGTACTGTCCGTGATACTGCTTGGACCTTGAAGAAGGGTGTCCCCCCCCCCGAAAGCTCATCCATTAAAAATTATATGTTAGCGCAAATTAAAAAAAGTATCACAGACAGTACTCAATTTTCTCTGTCACAATTGCTCTAATATGGCTACAATCACCTCTAGGCAGGACAGGTAAATGCCTTGTTTACATACTGCAAAAGTATTCACCCCCTTAGCATTTTTCATGTTTTGTTGCCTCACAACCTGGAATTAACATGGATTGTTTGAGGATTTGCATCATTTAATTTACAACATGCCCACAACTT
Source organism: Lithobates pipiens (assembly GCF_037356315.1). Classification (NCBI taxonomy): domain Eukaryota; kingdom Metazoa; phylum Chordata; class Amphibia; order Anura; family Ranidae; genus Lithobates; species Lithobates pipiens. The sequence goes on along the minus strand of NW_027507764.1, from coordinate 481,581,831 downwards.
TGAAGATGTTTTTTTTTATTATAAAGCAAACAAAAAATAGGACAAAATAACAGAAAAAGTCAATGTGCATAACTATTCACCCCCCTAAAGTCAATACTTTATAGACCCACCTTTTGTGGCTATCACAGCTCCAAGTCACTTTGGATAAGTCTCTATAGGCTTGCCACATCTTACCACTGGGATTTTTGCCCATTACTCCTTGCACAACTGCTCTAGCTCCTTCAAGTTGCATGGTTTGCGCTTATGAACAGCAATCTCTGACCACAGATTTTCTATTGGATTGAGGTCTGGGCTTTGACTAGGCCAGTCCAACACATTTACATGTTTCCCCTTAAACCATTCAAGTGTTGCTTTAGAAGTGTGTTTGGTGTCATTGTCCTGCTGGAAGGTGATCCTCTGTCCTAGCCTCAAATCACACACAGAGTGGTACAGGTTTTACTCAAGAATATCCCTGTATTTAGCACCATTCATCTTTCCCTCAACTCTGACCAGTTTCCCAGTTCCGATTGCTGAAAAACATCCTCACAGCATGATGCTGCCAGCACCATGTTTCACTGTGGGGATGTTGTTCTTTGGGTGACATGATGCGTGATTGTCCCTTACTTGTTTGGAGAGTTCCTTGGTCTTCATGGCAGTGTTTGGTTAGTGGTGCCTCTTGCTTAGGTGTTGCAGCCTCTGGGGCCTTTCAAAAAGGTGTGTATATGTAATGACAGATCATGAGACACTCAGGCCACGTACACACGGGCGGACTGTCCGCCCAACTAGGTTCGTCAAACAGTTTGACAAACAGTCCGTTCAAAATTAGCATGAACGGACTTGACCACACACGACGAACGAACAGTCCGCTGAAAACTTGCGCGATGACGTGAACGGCACGTACGACGGGACGAGAGGTTCGAAGTCCTATACACTGCAATGCAACCTTCGGCGTGTAAATCCTTTCTGAGCATGCGCGGAACTTAGTTTGACGAACAAGCCTACACACGAGCGGACTGTCCGCTCAAACCAAGTTTCAGCGGACAGTCTTACGGAAATTCCGAAAAACTTTGTTCGTCAGACTGTCCGCTGAAACTGTCCGCTGAAGCCCACACACGAGCGGACTGTACGCTGAAACACTGTTCAGCGGACAAAGTTGGGCGAACAGTCCGCCCGTGTGTACGCGGCCTTAGATTGCACACAGGTGGACATCATTTCACTAATTATGTGACTTCTGAAGGTAATTGGTTGCACCAGAGATTTTTATTGGCTTCATAACAAAGGGGGTGAATACATACGCACATGCCAGCTATCAGTTTTTTATTTCTGAAAAATAGTTTTATGTATATATTTTCCAAATTTTACTTCACCAACTAAGACTGTTGTGTTCTGATCCATCACATAGAATTCAGATTAAAGCGGAAGTAAACTCTCCCACTCTGATGCTTCTTTTCATTTAGTCCATTATAATAAGTAATTATCAAACTATAGCCACTGTAATCCAGCCCAAATCGCATATTACTTACTGTTTAAAGAAACTTTAAAAAACTTGTTTCCAGGGGTTAGGCAGCGTCACCTTAAAGCGCAGGTCCACCCTAAAATGGACCTTCCGCTCATCGGATTCCTCCCCCCCTCCGGTGCCACAATTGGCACCTTTCAGGGGGGAGGGGGGTGCAGTTACCTGGATAATCCAGGTAACTGCACCCACTTCCGGGCTAGCTCTCTGCGGAAAGGGGCGTACATTACGCCCCTTTCCGCAAGTGCCCGCCCCCTTCCGCAAGTGCCCCGCTGCCTGCTGGGAAACACACAGATCCCAGAGGCAGCGGGGACCGTCCTCATTGCGCAGCGCGGCTCGCGCATGCGCAGTAGGGAACCGGGAAATGAAGCCGAAAGGCTCCATTTCCTGATTCCCATACCCAAGATGGCGGCGGCAGCACTCGAGTGTCGATCTAGAGATCGGCTTCGGGTGCCGACATCGCGGGCGCGCTGGACAGGTAAGTGTCACTATTTTAAAAGTCAGCAGCTGCAGTATTTGTAGCTGCTGACTTAAAAAAAAAAAAAAAAACGCGGAGTCCCGGCGGACTCCCGCTTTAAGTATTGTTTTCTGAGTCCACAGTGGAGTGTATGTCCACCCTTATATTGAGTACTTGCTGTACTATAAACCAAGCCTCCTTCTCAATCCAATGTTTCTATGGCAACCCTGCTTCCCTGTTCATAAATTACTTGTTTTATTTCATAATATTTACTTGTGCCAATTGTCTGTTTGCCTGTGTGAGTCTTATCAGCTTCAGCTGATAAGACTGCAGTAATGGCCAGGTTTACACTGCATGTGATGTCACATGGTCACATGGGGGTGTAGAATAAAAGCTCTGAGTGATTATAAAGTCTCCTGGGATATCAGTAGTTTGCCATAGGAAATCCTGATAACAGATAGACAAGCACGTAGAGTGTGCAGTAAATCAGGGGAGATCTGGGCATGCTCAGTGACGTCATTCTAAAAAGGATAGGTCGAGTAGAATGGCAAGGTCTAGCAGAAAACTGTTGTGCCACATCCAAAAGTACTAGAGAGAAAAAAAAAGGAGGAGTTCCCCTGGGGATGGACTTTTTAGGCACGTACACAAAAAACGTATATAACAAAGTACAATAGTTATTAAATAAATGTTGTACTTTGTTATATACGTTTTTTTGTGTACGTGCCTAAAAAGTCCATCCCCAGGGGAACTCCTCCTTTTTATTTTCTAAAAAGCATTACAACAATACTAAGCAAGTAAGGAGATATCTAGAAGCAGTGTTCATTAGGGTTTTTTATGCTGATTTACATGGGACAAGGTTGTGGGGGAGAGTTTACAACTACTTTAACGTAAATCGGCAGTCGGTGGTTAAGGCATTTCATAAAGTTGTTATTTAAAGAGGGATTCCGCCCAAAAAAAATTATTAAAAGCCAGCAGCTATAAATACTACAGCTGCTGACTTTTAATAAATGTACACTCACCTGTCCCGGGTTCCAGCGATGCCGGCAGCCGAGGCCGATCGACCGCTCGGGCCTCGGCTGCTGCTGCCGCCATTCGAGGTGAGGGAATCAGGAAGTAAAGCGAATCGGCTTCACTTCCCGGTTCCCTACTGCGCATGCGCGAGCTGCGCCGCGCAATAGGAAATCTCCGCGCTGTCACTGGGACCCGTGTGTGTCCCAGCAGACAGCGCGGCAGGGCAGGAAATGGCGTAGACTCCCGTGGGAGTCTATGCCCGGAAGTGGGTGAAAATACCTGTCTTTGACAGGTATCTCCACCCCCCTCCCCCCTGAAAGGTGTCAATTGTGACACCGGAGGGGGGGGGGGGGTTCCGATCAGCGGAGGTTCCACTTTAGGGTGGAATCCCGCTTTAAGCACATCAGCCCCAGAAGATTTGGCTGCTCAATGACCAGGCCATTTTTTTGCGATTCGGCACTGCATTGCTTTATCTGACAATTGCATGGTCAATGCGACGCTGTACACAAACAAATTTGACATCCTTTTTTTCCCACAAATAGAGCTTTCTTTTGGTGGTATTTGATTACCTCTGCAGTTTTTATTTTTTGTGTTATAAACAAAAGAAGAGGGACAATTTTGAAGAAAAAAAACATTATTTTTTGCTATAATAAATAACCCAATTAAAAAAAAAATATCTCAGTTCAAGCCGATATGTATTCTTCTACATATTTTTGGTAAAAAAAAAAAACGCAATAAACGTATATTGATTGGTTTGCGCAAAAGTTATAGCGCCTACAAAATAGGGCATAGATTTATGGCACTGTATAAATGTCACTGGCATGGAAGGGGTTAACACTAGGGGGCGATCAAGGGGTTAACTGTGTTCCCTCACTGTGTTCTAACTGTGGCGGGGATCGGACTGACTAGGAGAGATGACAGATCGTTGTTCATAATCAGTATTTGCCTAGGGGAGCCAACCTGCCAGAGTAAAACTGCAGCTGCTGGTCCAGAAGCGGTTAAAGGGTTTGTGTATTTTTAATGTTGCCCTTTAAGCTGCATGAAAGACCCTCTCCCTGCTCTATGTTGTATTTTCATTTTGGCTTTGGTACATGCCACTTATCTTGTGCCTTTTGTTTGTCAATAGCATGTTCCCTTCCTTTTATTGACTTTAAAGTGGTTGTAAACCCTTACATATAACCAGTGAAGTGACTGACCTCAGGTTATACACAGAGATGAAGCAAGGCTTCCTACATAAGTTGTACCTGTTTATCTGCAGTCCTTTGTTCTCTATAACATGCAAAGTGCAGACCTTTCAAATCTTGTCTGAGCTGTCACAAAAAAAGGGGGGGGGGGGGTTGAGAGTTAAAATTACACTCTGCTGAGCTCAGTGAGGAGAGCTCTGAGAGCTGATTGGAGGGAAGTGACACACCCCCTACACACAGCACACAGGAATAGAGTTGAGGCTGTCAATCACAGGCTGTGCTGGAGCTCCCTCCCCTGTCCCTCCACATTTTTTCTCTTGGTGTCAGGAAAACTTGTCAGAAGTGACTCATGTTAATAGCAGAGGAACGGAGCAGCAGACAGAAATGACACTTAAGTTAGGTTCACACCTATGCAGGTTGCAGTGTTTTTTTGGTGCATTTTGCATTTTTATGACACACATTATGAATCGTTTTTAATCTGTTTTTGATTAATTTTGCGTTTTTTTAAGGTGTCTGTTGTCATGCAGGAGAAACCAGCAAAAAAGTAGCTGCAATTTATTAAAAATGCAAGCACTGCATTTTTTTTTGTGTTTCAGGTTTTTCAACGTTTTCTTTTAAGTCTATGGAACCAAAAATGCAACCCACTGCGGGCAAAAAAGTCCAACATTTCCAAAAAAAGCAGTGGTTGAAATTGCACAGATGTGGACATGACTCATGGGAAATCATGTTAAATGGACTGTAGTGTGTTTCTGCAAAACTGAAAACATAATGTGAAACACATAGATGTGAACCTAGCCTTAGTGCTCTGAACTGAAACAAGTACACATTATAGAGAGATATGCTTTGTTCATATTTCATGTCTGAGGTTTACAATCACTTTAAAGGCAAAGTTTACATTTTATGCTTTGGTCATAACTTGCAAAACAGCTGAAATGAACCCAAGCCAGTTCAATTATTCCTACTGCTTATGTCAGATTGCTGTACAGGAGCCTAATACCAAGACAGATGCAAGTCCAATTGTATATCAAATTACAGTTAAAGTGGTGTTCCGCTTAAAAAAATAAAATAAAAGTCAGCAGGTACAAATACTGCAGCTGCTGACTTTTAATAATCGGACACTTTCCTGTCCCAGGGTCCAGCGATGCGGAGGAGCGAAGCCCCGTCGTCGTCCCCCCTCCGCTCCGCTCGGCGGTGCTGGCATTGTAACTGTGGGTGACCGGCTGTGATGCTGATTGACATGAGGGAGGGGCAGAGCTAATCTCCCTTCCTGTGCTGAGGGAGGTGACGTCAAGAGCCCAGGCGTGGAAGGAGGCAGACTACGAGGGAGCCCCTAGCAACTGGCATTTAGAGGTTTAGAGGTAGGAAATTTTCTCCAAATGTTTTTTTTTTTTTTTTAATTCACATAAATTACTTTTTTTTTTTTTAGGGTGAAACTCCACTTTAAGGCATATGCTCTAGCCAAAACTTTTTTGTATCTAGTCATCCACATGAATATTATTATTAAAAAGCTGGTATTATTATAAAGCACTTTACTTCCCAAAATCCGGAGTATAAAGTTGGGCATATATGGATAGAAATTTGTCTTTCAGGGGGACTGGCTGAATTTCGATGTGTGACCCTCCTTGTTCAACAGAAGTCATTTGTTAGATTAACAGCTGCAGATGTTGATCAGTGTTTTCTGACAGCAGTGGGGGCCACTGTCAGAATACAAAGTTCAGCCAGAGGATTCCTCCATCCACCTCACTTGTGGAGGGTGGTCCCCATGATGGGGACAAGAGATTCTTCCCGATAACCCTGGGCGGCGGTTGTGGGGGTCAGCGGGCAGGGGGCTGATCGGAATTTAGAAGCCCCCTTTTAACAAGTCCTTTACCAAAAATGAAGAATGTACCCCGTCGCAGGTGCAACGCATCTTCTTTCTCTGGTTCTGCCACCGCTATCTTCTTCCTCCGGTCTTCTCCTCTGCAAATGTCTTCTTCCACTGTTGTGCTCCCATTGCCGATGTCTTCTTCTTCATCAGCTCAGGCTGCTCCGATGCTCACTCCTGCCGATACGTGCGCTACTGCATCTGCCAGTTTTTAAATAGCTATGGTGGCGTAGTCATTCAGTGGAGACTCACCTGGAGACTCTGCCCACTTGTGACATCAACTCTAGGGGACATCACCTGATGGCCACGCTCCATAGCTATACAAGAACTGGCAGACGCTGTAGCTGAGATATCGGCAGGAGTGAGAATTGGAGCAGCATTAGCTGAAGAAGCAGATGATGACGACATCGGCAGAGGGAGCAGACCAGAGGAAGAAGACATTAGATCAGCGGAGGAGAAGACCAGAGGAAGAAGGTGACGGAACCAGAGAAAGAAGACGTGTTGGACCTACGACAGACTTGTCAATGCTGGGATCTGGGGGCCCCCTTGACAGACACCTACATTAACATGTGGACCATCCCCCCCATGTTAAAGGCACGCAGCCTGGTATGGTCCAGGAGGGAGGTGGGCCCTCGCCCGTCCCCCCTTTCCTGGCATGCCAGGCTGTGTGCTCAGATAAGGGTCTAGTATTGTGTTGGGGGGACCCCACGCTATTTTATTTTTTTTGGACGTTGGGTTTCCTCAAGATCCATACTAGACTCAAAGGGCCTGGTATGGACCTGAGGCGGGACCCCATGCCATTTTTTTATTTTACATTTTGGTGTAGGGTTCCCCCTACAGATCCTCAGAGCACATAGATGATCAAGTCGCATGCCACAAGTCAGATCAGTTAAGATAATGATCCGACTTGGAGGCGACTTACATTTAAATCAATGGACTGAAATCATGCCCTAGTCAGACCAAAGTAGCGCAGGGAGCATCCTCAAAGTCGGACCAACACCAGTTAAGAAGGCTCGCATAGGGAACCATTAATTTTGACATGTCATGCGACTTGTGCTCTGGAAGTCGGAGCTCATGTCGGACCAGTGTGAACTGGCCCTGAACTTGTAACCAGTAGAAATTTTTAAAGCGTCGCCTATGGAGATTTGTAAGTACCGTAGTTTGGAACCATTCCACGAGCGTGTGCAATTTTAAAGGGTAACTCCACATTCGTTGAAAAAAAAAAAAAGTGTGTTAGAATGTTATTAAAAAATTACCTTTCATTTTCAATCTGCAGCTCTGTAATTTTCTGTAAAATGCAATACATTATGGCTACGTGGTGGTGTTCCGTACACAGAATGCGTACAGAACGCCCACCAAATATGTAATTTCCTGCTTGTGTGATTGGCTTACTGATTGTCCTAGAAGTCTGCACTGAGAAGTCAGATTTTAGAAATCCCCTCCACAGAGGAGGAGGCAGATATGCCTCCTTCCTCTTGGGGACCGATGTCCCTTGAGCATAAGCCGGCTCAGTTATTTTTCTTTTCTTTTGTGGCTATACCTTCCCTAGGGTGTCTACAGTTAATTAACCTTACCTCCATGGGCATAGCATAAGGGGTTTCAGGGATCACAATCGCAACCCCACCCCTAGCTCCAGGGGGCCCCTGCAGCCCCCCTGTCATATTATCATATCTTCCACAAAATCCAGCTCCGATCTGCCCTAGGGCCCCACAGCCATGCTCCAGTACTGTACTTCTACTTTGCCTTCCACAGTCCACACCCCTCTGTTCCCATTGGCTGGGGAGAGGCTGTGAGCCATTTCCGGAATGAAGAGGAGCACGAGGTGAGAACAGCCCAGGATGGGGGGTGTCTGTGCTGTGTGCTGGCAACATGGAATGCTAACTGAGTTAATCGAGACAAGAGTGCCATCCTGTAGCCACGATGGGACCGATGTCACTGGTGAGGTATGACACTGCTCGGTGTCTCCTAGTCACCAGCTGGGATTCTCTGTAACCCCCCCCCCCCCACCAGGGATGTCTACTTACCCCATTTCCCTGACAACTGGGGCAAAGACACACCTCCGGGAGGCTACCTTTCCCCAACACCTGTAAACACTGACAGAGAAACCTTCAGAAATTGCTAAAACAAATCCCTTAACACCTCCTTGGGTGGCCCCTGAAGGACTGCAGGCTCCAGATTTTGTGTCACATGGCTTTGTCCTCCCAGATCTAAGTTGCCCCCCCCCCCCCCCAAGCCCCCTGACCACCCCCTCCACCCTGCATGCTATGCCTGGCTGCTGAGCTCCTTTCCCATTACAGCAGTCTATACTGTTCGTCATTTGCACTATTGAAATCACATTCCTTTACAACACAACCAGTTAACCATGATCTGCATAGGGTGTATCTGCCTACTGCAACAACACTACCGTTCCAACCAGAGAATTTCACAGGTCAGAAGGGCAACATAAAAACCAGATACACCCTGTGAAGACTGTCAGACTGTGTGTAAAGGAATGTGATTTCAGCCCTGTGGTGTGTGTGTGTGTGTGTGTGTGGGGGGGGGGGGGGTTGCAGGGCTGAGCTGGGATGGTAAAGGAGCTCTGCCAAGTGACCTGCCAGGGCTCCCTGTACTCTGCTTCTCCAGTGGTGATCCCTGTCCTCTCATGTAAAGAGGAACTCTGGGAACTCAAAACTCTTAAGCCACTTTGAGTATCTTGGCGTGCGGTGGATGTATCTGCACGCACATTGTAAGTAGTGGGGGGGCCCAGGTCAACTTTTGCATTGGGGCCTACAAGCTTCAAGCTACGCCTCTGCTTACCTCCTTATAAGAATTGGTTTTAGTTTTTTTACATGGTTGACTTTTTTGTTATTACCTGTTTCCATGACTATATAATGTATTTGGAATTTCCTTTCTGTATGTCTGAAAATGTAATAAATATGTTTATGTAAAACAAAGATCAAAAAATGAAAAAAGTATTTTTTCCAATAAAATGCATTTGAAAAACCAATGCGCATAAACAGTGCAACATAAAAAATTGAAACAACTGCCATTTGATTCTCTACGGCCTCTGATAAAAAATACATATATAAAATTTGGGGATTCTAACTAATTTTCTAGCAAAAAATACAGATTTTTAGTAAGTGGATATAAAACTGTCTGAAGTATATGTATAGATTCCCCAATATTGTAATGTTGGAATAGACATCAGTCCTTTTTAATGAAGCAGTTCTGACCTGCCCAGCCCCCCTTTATGGTAATTGAGAGGTTTTCCAGCGTGAACTGAGTCCACAGGATAAAAGTAATTAGAATGAATAAAGGTGGCCATAAAAGAAGTGTGTTCATCAAACATTGCAGTTATACCTCTGGCCACTGGATGCTACTCTTGCTACAATGAAAAACAGGAGTTGAATAACCCATACAGGAACTAAAGTTTTGCTTTTTATAAAATTACCTAGTGAAATACATGTTTATGACAAGGATATTGTGTCATGTCATTTCTACACATCTACACATTTTCTTTGTTGTACTATCCCTTTGTTATCAGGTTGCTAAAAGAATACAGCTTTCTTCAGGGATTTAGAGGGCAGGTAAAATGAGATTTATTTTTCAGAATATATTATCAAAAAGACAATTGTGAGCCTCTTTTTTTGGGGGCTAAAAGGGGGGGGGGGGGTGAGAAATTGCCCTCTCCAAAAAGGAAATTGCATGAAACTTGTAAGTAAGAAAGAGAGCCAGAAACTTTGGAGGCACAGAGTGCCAGTGGGAAGAGTGGGTTTGATATTAAAGTGGGCAGTCCACCCCGGACAGGCCCTCTGTGAGCAGAGGGGATTACCTTCCTGGGAAATTAACCAGTAATTGGAAGCAGAGCAACTGCAACCAGTATATTACATTGAAAAATAGATTTTGGAGGGACTGGTGTGTGTATATACTGGGTCCCTTCCAATCTGTATAGCCAGAAAAACAGAAAAACAGAACTAGTAGTGCCCTAGGACACAAACCAAAACCCCTCACGGACTTGACAAGGGACAGACCAGGTAGGTAAAAAAGTACAGAATATTTTTTATGAAATGTTTAACAACATGAATATCAAATATAAAAAAGTATACAAATCACAAAAAAAATTTATAAAAGCACTCAGTAAGGTACCCAACATGCACGTCATGGATAAAAGACGGTGGTTGCCCAAAGGAACATGTTGATGGGGCTAATCACTGTATATTCCAGGCATGGACGCCTAATGCCCTGTACACACGGTCAGAATTTCCAATGGAAAATGTGCGATCGGATCGTGTTGTCGGAAAATCCTGTGTGGGCTCCATCAGACTTTTTCTGTCGGAATTTCTGAAACACAAAGTTTGAGAGCAAGATCTAAAATTTTCCGACATCAAAATCCGATCGTTTAAATTCCGATCGTGTGTAGACAATTCCGACGGACAAAGTGCCACACATGCTCAGAATTAATTAAGAGACCACAGCTATTGGCTACTGTCCCAACATACGTGTTGTACATCACCTTGTTAAGAACAATCGGATTTTCCGACAACTTTGTCCGACTGTGTGCATGCAAGACAAGTTTGGCACAAAATCCGTCTGAAAAAATCTGATGGATTTTGTTGTCGGAATGTCCAACCGTGTGTACAGGGCATTACATGTTTCAGACCTCAAAGGGTTCTTCTTCAGTGGTATATTTAAGTCAGTTGGGTATCACATCTATAAAGTAAGAGGGCACCCACAGCCACAACCCCCCCCCCCCACCCCTTCCTGGTCAGTTGGGTCACCGGTGCCTCCTGTGGGTCAGTCAGGTCAATCGCACCACCACGTCGATGACTTCTTGTTTGTCTCCTCACAGCGGCCATGCGTCTCCTCCCTCATCCTCCTAAGCGGACACTCAGGGCGCAGTACTCTGAGCCCCAAGCCCACCCTTTTTTGAAGCCTCTTCAAGCCTCTGACTCTAATCCTAAGTGGGCAAAAGGATCGCCTGTTCTTTCAGCCAATCAGGTGACGGGTTCCTGATTGGTCGGGAAGAGAATCAGCGTGACAATAGCGAATATTTATTTGCTATTGTCACACAACGGGGGGGGGGGGGGGGGCTCAGGGCGCAGTGCTCTGCAACCCGAGCCCACCCTTTTTTGAAGCCTCTTCGAGCCTATGACTCTAATCACGTGCTTCAAAAAAAAAAACCTAATTGGAATCCATGCATCTGGTGCCCTGCATGTAGATTGGGGGGTGACGTGCGCCCCTAATAGACGGGCCGCCACTGCCACCCCCTTATTAAAACTGACAACAGCAATGCAATATAGGGGTCGACCAGAGTGGCTGATTATCCTGGGCCAATATTGACATTTTTAAAATTATAATCATAATCTATCACTACTCGCCTGGCTTCACCGCTGTTCTGCCCCTACAGCAGGGCTGCGAAGGCTGCTCTTGAAAGGGCTGCAGCCGTGGGTGAGCAGAGAGATAGTTACATCATCTCTCACCTCCCGCCCGCATGTGGAAGTTTACCGGCTCAGGCGCCGGCGCCGCTAGGGAGAGGTTACCAGAAGTAGTGTAAGTAGTGGCAAGCTGCATCTGGGTGGCAGGTGACAGTGGCAAGTGACATGCTGCATCTGGGTGGCAGGTGACAGTGATGTACAGAATATTGGCACCTGATATCGGCTATCAGCCTAAAAGGTGGCCAAAAAAATCAGTATCGGTATCGGCCCTGAAAAAAACACTATTGATCGACCTCTAATACAATCTGCATTAAATTGGCAAAAATATTGGGACACCAGCCTTTACATGCACATGAACTTTAATGGCATCCCAGTCTTAGTCCGTAGGGTTCAATATTGAGTTGGCCCACTCTTTGCAGTTATAACAGCTTCAATTCTTCCAGGAAGGCTGTCCACAAGGTTTAGGAGGTTTAGAGGCACTGACCTCTATTAGTGGGTGACTGTGCCAGCTTGACAATAGTTGATTACTCAACTGCAGGAGGAGCGAGAGGAAAAGGAGCAGGCCAAAAATTGTCAGAACAGCTCCTGCAGCCACTGTTCGGGTATTCTGACACCTCGCGCTAGCAGCTTTTAGGATGTAATAGCTTGGCAGAGGGATTCATCAATTCACAACATTTATGTGGATGTAGGCATCTGTATTATTCCTGTCATTCAGCCTGTAGGCTGAATTAAAAAAATCCATTAGGGCTCTCAGCTACCTGTTAACTGCCGTCTAAAAGGAACCCACAGCAGATCGCTTTTCAGAGAGCAGCAAGGACTGCAGCAAGTGTGAACAAGCCTTTAGTGTATGGCCTGTTAATGTGCAACAAAAATACTTAAAATAATGCAGTGCCCATAGGCGTTCGCACAGGGTCTGCCTGGGCACACCCTAATCACCCTGTGCTGGGCTGATTTCCCCTGCGGCTTGGCTGCAGAGAAAGGGACTGGTAAATATCTGTCCTTAGTCCCTTTCTCTGTCTCAAAAGTGAGACATCAGGGGCCTGTTTAGACCCATGATATTTCACCAAAGTTCCCCAATGGGGCTGCTAAAAAAAAAGTAATACATTTGTTTTTTTTTTTTTTTTTTTTAAATAATAAAATTGTAAAAAAGTAATAATAAAAAAATATAAAAAATAAACTACTGACACCAATCTCTGCCCTTCTGACACCGTCCACTGCTCTATCAACACTACCCATTGCCCTATATATACAGTATATGCACACATATGAGTTTTGGGGTGCACACCCTAATGCAATAGACTGCGCACACCTATGGCAGTGCCCTCACACTGTTCAAGATAAAGTGCATAAAATGAATATACGTATATATATATATATATTTGTAAATACATACGATCAAAGCAAATTATATCCAGATAAAGTGCCAAATCATTAGTGCAAATATGAAAAGTTCATTCAAAATGCCAAATCCACAGATGTGGCATAAGAAGATAATTAATAGTTAATAATTAATTGGGTTTGGAATGTGCAATACAGTGAGTGTAGCTGGTAATTAGTCACTTATTAGGGAATTACACACAGCACAGCTTTGTTTATTTTTGTACATTTAGTGTATGTAAGTGAGATTGTGATCAACAAAACTCCGGGTAGAAATTGAGGAAGCCTTCAGTGTTATATGTTTATATCTATATGATAAACATAATTAAAGTGTTAAAATGAATATGCTGATATGGCATTCAAACTTAAAGGGTAACACCAATTTTGAGGAAAAAAATATTGCAAATTATAAAAATAAATATTATAACACATACAATTGCAACACAAGCCCTATTGTAATTTATTGTTATTGAAAATTATCTTTTCTTTTTAATCAGCACTGTAATCTGTAAAAATTCAATGTAATGTGGCAGCCTAGAGGTGTTCTGTACACATTTGGTATACGGAACGCCCCCAGAGATGTAAGTTACTGCTTGTGTGATTGGCTTACCGATTTCCCCAAACGTCTGCACTACGATACAAGTCAGATTTTAGGCATTCTCTGTAACAAAAATGTCAGTTTGGAAGAAATGATCACTTCTAAAGGGATTTAGACCCAGTCGCTTTCCTCATTAGAACCATGCAAGAGCAGCAGCTGATCAAAAATGATAAAGTCACTCCCTTTCAGAATCAGTCTTAGCCCTTGTACACACGGTCGGACATTCCACAAAATTCGTTGGGTAAATTCCAACGGATTAAGTCCGGAAGTGGTGTTGCATATACATGGTCAGACAAAGTTGTCGGAATTTCCGGTTGACAAGAACGTGGTGATGTAAACCGTGTACGACGGGACTAGAAAGGGCACCCTTTGGACTCCTTCTGCTGCTCTCGTGTTTATCGCATGTTAGTAGAAGTTTGGTAAGAGACGATTTGCGCTTTTCAGATTTGTTCAGATCGTTACTGCTCTTCAGTTTGTGCTTGTCGGTGCATATCTGATTATCAGTGCGTGTAGTCAGTTCGCATTTGTTGGTCATTGCGGACTGTATCTTGGTATAGTACGCTTTGATCTGCAGTGCTTATTGTCCGCTCGTTTCTGGTTTTCAGTTCGTTCTTTCAGGCCTTGCTGTTTATCGGTGCTTTCTGTTATCCGTTCTGACCAGCTGACCGTTTTAAGCCATGTTTTGTGTACGTACTCGTCATAGAGTTCGTGCTGTGCAGGGGCTTGGTGTTGGGCTTTTAGCTTTGACACAAGCCCAATCCATGAACAGGGCAAGGAGGAGTTTGTGGACCAAGAATTGGTTGCTCCAGCGTGACCAGTTCTCGCACATGCCTTTGCTTCGTGAGATCCAGGAGAATAATCTTGATGATTTCAGGATCAGGAATCTCTGGATGACTGACCCCATTTTTCACCGCCTGCTGGCTTTGCAGTCCCCTTATATCAGCAGGCAGGATACCTGCATGTGGCAAGCCATCACTCCGGAGCAGAGGCTCATCGCCATGTTGTGGTACTTGGCAACAGGGAGAAGTCAAGTTCTCGACAGGCATATCCCCCCAGGCTCTGGGAATCATTCTTTCAGAGACCTGTTCTGCCATCATATAGGTCCTGCAGAAGGACTATATTAAGGTAAGTTTTCTCCTTTAACATCACATTTTATGTATTTAATGTTTGCTAATGTATTGGATTTCTTTCCTCATTCCCTAATTACCATGATTGCAATATGCTGTAATTGATATGCTGTGCCCCTTTGTCCTCATGCATGCTGGAAGCTTTTAAAGTTCCTTTTTTGTCCTTCATGCATATTTGTCTTCACTAACTTCCCCAGGAATGAGGAATCTGATAAGGGGAACTTATACTTTTGGCTTTAAATACTCATTTCCAAAAATGTTATACTGATCTTGGCCAAAAATGTTTGTGTCTAATCTTCTTGCAATGTTGATGTGCAAAATGACTCATTTTTTTTCTTGTTTGACTCCACAGTTTACTTCAGTGCCACAGGAATGGCAGACTGTGGCCTCCCACTTTGCCAGCCGTTGGGACTTTCCCAATTGTGGAAGTGTAATTGATGGGAAACACGTCCGCATCTTCCCAACCCCCAACTCGGGGTCCTACTATTATAATTACAAGGGGTATAATAGTATTGTGATGTTGGCGGTGGTGTCAGCGACATATGACTTCCTGTATGTGGACGTGGGGGAAAATAGCCATATGTCGGATGGTGGAGTGTTCACGTTGACGGAGTTCTACTGGCGTCTCCAGAGTGGCAGTCTGGGCTTGCCCCCTCCAGAGGAGAATGTGGAAGGACTCCCCTTCGTTTTCATCACGGATGAGGCGTTTGCTCTGGCAAACCATCTACCATCTGATGCGGCCTTTCTCCGATGAGGACCCTCACCCCAGACCGGAGGATTTAATTTGCGGCTGGCCAGAGCCAGAAGAGTAGTGGAGAACACTCTCGGGATAATGGCCAGCCGATTCCGCCTATTTTTGACTCCAACCCACATGGCGGAATATAAACTCAATCATATTGTGCTTTCGTGCTGCATTCTGCACAATTTTTTGAAAAAACACTCACCAAACTATGTAGCCTCAGTTAGGCCTGATGTAGACTTACCGGAAAATGTCAACCGACGGCCCTTGAAGCTGGTCGTCCTGGCTTGCCCTCCCAAAGTACCCGCAAGGTCAGATCAAGATATGTGGAGTACTTTGTGGGTAGCGGGGCCATTGATATGCCAGACAATGTCTGAGAGGCATTTTTTTTATACATTTTTCTTTGAAACTCCAATAATCTTTGTTTTCATTTACTGCTTGGCTTTGTTTTAGGTGCCTCCTAGGTTTTACTTGGGTTTTTTTGGGGCCTTTTTCTACAACATGCCCCTGCTGTGTCTCCGCCATGTGCTCTCCCCACTGCGCCGAAAGAGAAGGGGTGAGGAATAGACTAGAAAGAACGTCAGGGGCGGACGGAATTTCACGCATGCGCACTGTATATAAAACGCAATACGAGTGTGCCGTACGTACGATCTGTGAGCAGAGGGAGAAGCTGATGCACCGATCGTTCAAACAAAGGTACAATTTTAACTTGGTACATCACTAGCCTATACTGCTTCTATATTGAGGCCTATATTGGGACAAGATTAGGAGAGTTTAGCCTGACATTAGGGTTTGTCTTGTGTTGTGCCTTGCAGATAATATGGATGGGTTTAACGGCCACAGCTTTCTCCCCCTGTTCATCGACAAGTACAGGGAGCTGCCCTGTCTGTGGCAAGCTACACATCCCCACTACAGCAACAAATTAAAGAGGCAGGCAGCGATGGAGAAACTGCTGGTGTTTGTGAAGCCGGTGGACCCCTGGGCAGACATCACCTATTTAAAAAATAAAATTGGTGGCCTGAGGAGTACATATCTGAGTGAGCGCAAGAAGGTGCTGAAGTCCATGCCAACTGGAGCAGCCACAGATGAAGTTTATGTCCCTAAGCTGTGGTACTAAGTGAGGATGCATTTTCTGTCAGACCAGGCTGAGGTCAGGGAATCCCTCTCTACTCTTGCTTCCACGGTTCCTTCTACGCTACATTCCACCCCTGCTGAGCTTTCCGACATCCAACCTGGGCCTTCCAGTCAGGAAGAACTGGAGGAGCCCAGCTTGAGCCAGGTATAGTATTGTTCTACATATTTTTGGAGTAAAAATGAATGATGTTAACTTATTTTTGCTCACTAATTGCTGATTTTAGAAAATGTTTCACATATCAATAGACAGTAGTGGCCAAAACATTTGGGCCAAGATTGAAAAATGCTGGGCTCAGAATGATAGTCTTTTCTATTTGTTAACAATTTGCAACAGTCAAGAGCTGAAAGTTATGTGTGTTTGATGAACAAAAAACTAAAACTAGGTCCCTTTTTCATACACAGGAAGACATCAGCCAGGAGGAGGGTGTGGAATGCAGCAGCCAGGAGGTAGCTGTGGAACGTGACAGCCAGGAGAAGGCAGGGGTAAGTGGCAGCCAAGAGGTGGGCAGGCTTAGAAGCCTGACTCAATCACAGGTCCCTCCTCCCGCCTTCCACCCAAAAGGGCCAGAAAGGGGGGGGGATGTGGAGGAGTCAGCTCTGAAGCCAATTGGGGAGGCTTCAGCAGCCCTCAAAGCCACCCCCACATATCAAGAGGCCTTTGCCGCCTTGGCTGCCTGCAAACTCCAGCAAATGGAGGAGGGGCAACACCTCATGTGTGAGGAACTAATTATCCAAACACTCAATAAGGGGTTGAAGGGCCAAATCACACAAACACACACTTGTGTGATTTGGACCATGCTCCTCCTCCTCCTTCTGCCACACCTCCAGCACCACAGCCACAGCCTGGAAGGCCAGAGAGCGATGACCTAAGTTCAGTCTGGTCTGACAGAAGATGCAGGCTCTTGTATGACCACAACCTGGGGACATAGATGTCATCTGCTGCTGTTCCGGATTTCTTGGACTTCAGGACCAGACTACTCTCCCTCAGATACGTACTCCTCAGGCCACCATTTTTTGCGTTTAAATAGTTGATGTGTGCCCTGGGGGTCAAAGGCTTCGCTAATTTCCCCAGTTTCTCCAGCGCGGCCTCCCTCTTTATTTGTTGCTGACACCTAAATAAAGTTTTTTTTTTGGTTCAAGAAATACTTGCCTATGTGTTTTACTTCAAAAGGGACAGTTTATTTGTGAGTAGGCAGGTACATTTCAAAAATACAAAGTCAAATTAATAACAAGGGGCACCAACACCAAACAACCTCCTCTAGTTAAAAAAAGAAAACAATAAAATAAAAAGATAATAATGGTGTTGTGGTAAGTTGACACACAAAACACACAAAAAAAATTCAGAAGATGAGCAAAATGACAAAAAAGGAGATCTTGATTAAAAAAACCAACCACAAAATTCAAAAATAAATAAATAAATGGTTGGGGAGATGTGATGAATTAAAATATTGTATTCATGAAATGAGGAAAGAGAATAAAGAAATAGGTTTTGGAGAAGTGTGTGTGAATATGAGCAGCAAAACAACTTCATTCTTGTAGCATTATAAATAAAAAGAGAATGCGCTGCATTAACCACTTGCCGACCGCCGCACGACGATATACGTCGGCAGAATGGCACGGGCAGGCATATGGGCGTATATATAAGTCCCTGCCTGCCCGCGGGTGGAGGGCCCGATCGGGCCCCCCCCCCGGTGCCTGCGGCGGTCGGCATTCCTTCGAGAGCGATCCGGGATGAGGGGGCGGCCATTCATTCATGGCCACCCCCTCGCGATCGCTCTCGACGAATGGAAATCCTCCGTGACATCACTTCCTCTCCTGTAATGTAAACACAGGAGAGGAAGTGATGTATTCTCTCCTCCGTGTCGGTATTTTTCGTTCCGGCACCGAGGAGAGAGGTTCGGTGAGTTGCACCAACACACCACACATACAGTAGAACATGCCAGGCACACTCACACCCCCCCTTTACCCCCCGATCACCCCCCCAATTACCCCTGCCCCCCCAGTCACAGTGACACCAATTGCTTTTTTTTTTTTTTTTTGCATTGGTGTCATTTGTGACTGTAATAACTGTTAGGGCAGTTAGGGTTAGCCCCCTTTAGTTCTAATGTACCCCCCTAACCCCCCCAATAAAGGTTGAACCCCGTGATCACCCCCCGTCGCCAGTGTCACTAAGGCTGGGTTCACATTGCAGCGGTTTATGAGAACGGATGTGATTCGCACCGCACTGCAGTGCAAATCACATCCGATCTCTGTGCGATTCGAGTTCAGCCATACAGATAGTATGGCTGAATTCGTGTCGCACCCGCCGCACCCGCCGCAAACTCGAACGGGACCCTTTTTTTGGTCCGCAGCAGAATCGGATCGCATGGGTGTTCACACCATGTGATCCGAGTTTGCAGATCGCACTGCGATATACGAACTGATCTGGGGGTGTCATTAACATTTCACTGACACTCCCAGCAGTTCGCATAGGGCAGTGTGAACTGCCGCCGGGAGGCATGCGATGCGGGAACCCGCCGCGGATTCGTGGCGTTCCGACATCGCTCCAGTGTGAACCCAGCCTAATAAGCGATCATTTTTCTGATCGCTGTATTAGTGTCACAGGTGACGCTAGTTAGGCAGGTAGGTATTTAGGTTCGCCGCAACTTTTTATAGCGCCAGGGACCCCCATATACTACCGCATAAAGCCCCCTGATTGCCCCCTAGTTAACCCTTTCACCAGTGATCACCATATAACTGTTACAGGTGACGCTGGTTGGTTAGTTATTTTTTTATAGTTTCAGGGCACCCGCCATTTATTACCTAATAAAGGTTTAACCCCCTGATCACCCGGCGGGTGTCATTTGTGACTGTAATAACTGTTAGGGCAGTTAGGGTTAGCCTCCTTTAGTTCTAAGGTACCCCCCTAACCCCCCAATAAAGGTTTAACCCCGTGATCACCCCCCGTCGCCAGTGTCACTAAGGCTGGGTTCACATTGCAGCGGTTTATGAGAACGGATGTGATTCGCACCGCACTGCAGTGCAAATCACATCTGATCTCTGTGCGATTCGAGTTCAGCCATACAGATAGTATGGCTGAATTCGTGTCGCACCCGCCGCACCCGCCGCAAACTCGCACGGGACCCTTTTTTTGGTCCGCAGCAGAATCGGATCGCATGGGTGTTCACACCATGCGATCCGAGTTTGCAGATCGCACTGCGATATGCGAACTGATCTGGGGGTGTCATTAACATTTCACTGACACTCCCAGCAGTTCGCATAGGGCAGTGTGAACTGCCGCCGGGAGGCATGTGATGCGGGAACCCGCCGCGCATTCGTGGCGTTCCCACATCGCTCCAGTGTGAACCCAGCCTAATAAGCGATCGTTTTTCTGATCACTGTATTAGTGTCACAGGCGCCAGGGACCCCCATATACTACCGCATAAAGCCCCCTGATTGCCCCCTAGTTAACCCTTTCACCAGTGATCACCATATAACTGTTACAGGTGACGCTGGTTGGTTAGTTATTTTTTTTATAGTTTCAGGGCAGCCGCCATTTATTACCTAGTCTCACTAGTGTACCCCTACATTTAGGGGTGTCTACTTTCCAAAATGGGGTCATTTGGGGGGGGTTTGTGCCATCGGCATTTTATGGCCTTCAAAACTGTAACGCCCTTAGAAAGCCTGAAGGCGGTGCTTGGTTTTCGGGCCCCGTACACGGCTAGGCTCCCAAAAAGTCCCACATATGTGGTATCCCCGTACTCAGGAGAAGCAGCAGAATTTATTTTGGGGTGTCATTTCACATATGCCCATGGCATGCGTGAGCAATATATCATTTAGTGACAACTTTGTGAAAAAAAAAAAAAAAGTTTGTAATTTTCCCGCAACTTGTGGCAAAATATAAAATATTTCATGGACTCAACATGCCTCTCAGCAAATAGCTTGGGGTGTCTACTTTCTAAAATGGGGTCATTTGTGGGGGTTTTGTGCCATCTTGGCATTTTATGGCCTTCAAAACTGTAATAGGTAGTGAGGAGTGAAGTCAAATATTTACGCCCTTAGAAAACCTGAAGGCGGTTCTTGGTTTTCGGGGCCCCGTACGTGGCTAGGCTCCCAAAAAGTCCCACATATGTGGTATCCCCGTACTCAGGAGAAGCAGCAGAATTTATTTTGGGGTGTCATTTCACATATGCCCATAGCATGTGTGAGCAATATATCATTTAGTGACAACTTTGTGAAAAAAAAATAAAAAAAAATTAAAGTTTGTAATTTTCCCGCAACTTGTGGCAACATATAAAATATTCCATGGACTCAAAATGCCTCTCAGCAAATAGCTTGGGGTGTCTACTTTCTAAAATGGGGTCATTTGTGGGGGTTTTGTGCCATCTTGGCATTTTATGCCCATAGCATGTGTGAGCAATATATCATTTAGTGACAACTTTGTGTAAAAAAAAAAAAAAAATTATTTTTTTGTCATTATTCAATCGCTTGAGGCAAAAAAATAAAATATTCGATGGGCTCAACATGCCACTTATCAATTTCCTTAGGGGGTCTACTTTCCAAAATGGGGTCATTTGGGGGGGTTTTGTACTGCCCTGCCATTTTAGCACCTCAAGAACTGAGATAGGCAGTCGTAAACTAAAAGCTGCGTAAATTCCAGAAAACGTACCTTAGTTTGTAGATGTGACAACTTTTGCGCAAACCAATAAATATACAGTTATTGACTTTTTTTTTACCAAAGACATGTGGCTGAATACATTTTGGCCTAAATGTATGACTAAAATTGAATTTATTGGATTTTTCTAATAACAAAAAGTAGAAAATATCATTTTTTTTCAAAATTTGCGGTCTTTTTCCATTTATATCGCAAAAAATAAAAATCGCAGAGGCAATCAAATACCATCAAAAGAAAGCTCTATTTGTGGGAAGAAAAGGACGCAAATTTTGTTTGGGTACAACATTGCATGACCGCGCAATTACCAGTTAAAGCAGCGCAGTGCCAAATTGTAAAAAGACCTCTGGTCATTTACCAGCAAAATGGTCCGGTCTGAAAGTGGTTAAAGAATTTTTAACATTGCAGCGTGACGAATGTGCTATATCGATTACGAATACTAGTTTTACCTGACTAAGCCCTTCCATCTCAGAATTTATTCTGAGAACACGTGGCACTTTGTCCGTTGGACTAGGGTACACACGATTGGAACTGACGCGCATCGGATCATGTTGTCGGAAAAATTTATATCCAGCTCTCAAACTTTGTCGGTCGGATATTCCGATGGAAACAGTCCGATGGAGCCAACACACGGCCGGATTATCCGACAACGCGGACCGATCGGAAATTTTCAGAGGAGAAACTGGAATCTGCAACAAAGTTTGTTAAAATCCCTACAATGTACACTGATCACTCAGAGGGGAATGTTTTTTTTTGTCGTTTGTTTTTTTAACAAAAGTATAACTTTTTTTCTCTTTGAATGTCAGTTACTACATAATGTTCATTTCTGGATTGTGTAACTAACAATAGACAGAGCAGAGCAGTTTACAATACAAAGAGAATGCAGGAAAATATGGAAATGAATGAAAATCACATACAATGCATAATGAAATCATTCAGACTGCCTCTTGGCTTTGTCTGCCAACACAGCACTGAAAATGAAAGTAGCACTTTGGCTATATTCAGGGATTTTTTTCAATGGGGACATACTGATACGCAGTACCGCCAACCTCTGGCAAGCACAGGTCCTGGTTGGGGAGCACTATGCCACTCAGGGACAGTGGTGGTGTTTGCCCCCAGTGAAGCTGTGTCCCTTTCAGACTTTTACTCAGTGAGGATTCACTTTTGCAGACAGTGCAGCCGATCATTGCTGTCACAAATTGAAGCAAAAACCCAAGTCAGAGGAGGTTATACTACTCACTTTCTTTGTTGGGCTCAGACTGTTAAGTGATAAGATCATCTAATGCAGAACCCAGCAGAGGTAGTGAGTGGTGGAAGTGTTCCTCTGCTTACATGTGGCAGCAGTGATCAGCTGAGTTGTCTATTATTGCAATTACTGCAGGTCTGTGCTGTCAGGAGGTCTGAATAAGACATAGCCTAATTAAAAGGGCAAATGACTCATTCAGGGGACCGACAAGCCAAGCTATCACTGAAATTGTTGGAATACAGAATTGTATCTTGTGCAGATACTGTACATCAGTATTTAGTAGAGATATATTCTTCAACCAGTAGATGGCAGTCTTTATAAGTTTGTGGCTGCATCTCTAGTATGCTTTATGTCTTTTCTCTGAATAAAGTTGTTTCCTGTCTGCAGTTCAGCAGCAAAGCCCATGTGGACTGTGCACTGTCTGTTCTGTAGGGCTATATATAGAATTTCTAACAGCAATCAAAGTAGGATCCACGCTGGTGGAGGTCTGACTGGGTTGGGATTCTTCTATTAAAAGGTACAAAAATATTTCTACCATAGTCCATGCTGTATGTTCCCCATTCTATGCTACCTAATTCAAAGTGCCATGCTCAACGTTCTCTATTCTGCACCACCTCATTCCATATGATATGCTGAACTTTTGCTATTCTGCGCTGCCTTATTACAAACTGAACAATCCCTGTTTTGCACCCCCTCATTCTGTATGCCATGCTGTATATTCCAGTTTTTGCATCCCCTCCTTCTGTGTGCCATACTGTACATACCCTGTTCTGCATATCCTCATTCTGTATGCCATGCTCAGTGGCATCACTAGGGTTGGTGTCACCCGATGTGGTACAACATGGTGTCACCTCCCCCCCTTCTCCACCAACTTTAGTGGCCCCTCAGTACAGACCCCCAGTGGTGGCCCGTCCATAGAGAGCGCTCTAATAAGCTTCAAAAAAGGGTGGGCTTGGGGCACAGAGCACTGCACCCAAAGCCCAGCCAGTTGTGTGACAATAGCAAATGAATAAACTACCCTCCTCCTCCATCAATACAGACCCCCTCAGGATAAACCACCCCCCCTCCTCCATTAGTACAGACCCCCCTCAGAATAAACCACCCCCTCCTCCATTAGTACAGCCCCCCCCAGGATAAACCACCCCCTCCTTCATTAATAAACCACCCCCTCCTTCATCAGTACAGATCCCCCTCAATATAAACAGCCCCCTCCTCCATTAGTACAGACCCCCTCAGGATAAAGCACCCCCTCCTTCATTAGTACAGACCCCCCTCAGGATAAACCACCCCCTCCTCCATCAGTACAAACCCCCCTTAGGATAAAGCACCCCCTCCTTCATTAGTACAGACCCCCCTCAGGATAAACCACCCCCCTCCTCCATCAGTACAACCCCCCTCAGAATAAACCACCCCTCTTCTCCATTAGTACAGACCCCCTCAGAAGAAAAACACCCACTCCTTCATTAGTACAGACCCCCCTCAGGATAAACCACCCCCTCCTCCATTAGTACATATCCCCTCAGGATAAACCCCCCCCCTCCTCCATTAGGTCAGACCCTCCTCAGGATAAACCACCCCCCTCCTCAATTAGTACAGATCCCCTCAGGATAAACCACCCCCTCCTCCATTAGTACAGACCCCCCTCAGGATAAACCACCCCTCCTCCATTAGTACATATCCCCTCAGGATAAACCCCCCCCCCCTCCTCCATTAGGTCAGACCCTCCTCAGGATAAACCACCCCCCTCCTCAATTAGTACAGACCCCCTCAGAAGAAAAACACCCACTCCTTCATTAGTACAGACCCCCCTCAGGATAAACCACCCCCTCCTCCATTAGTACATATCCCCTCAGGATAAACCCCCCCCCTCCTCCATTAGGTCAGACCCTCCTCAGGATAAACCACCCCCCTCCTCAATTAGTACAGATCCCCTCAGGATAAACCACCCCCTCCTCCATTAGTACAGACCCCCCTCAGGATAAACCACCCCTCCTCCATTAGTACAGACCCACCTCAGGATCAACCACCCCCTCCTCCATTGAATAAAAAAAACCCCTCAGGATAAACCACCCCCTCCTACATTAGTACAGACCCACCTCAGGATAAACCACCCCCTCCTCCATTAGTACAGACCCCCTCTAGGATAAACCACCCCCCTCCTCTATTAGTACAGACCCCCCTCAGCATAAACCACCCCCTTCCTCCATTAGTACAGACCCCCCTCAGAATAAACCACCTCCCCTCCTCCATTAGTATAGACCCCCCTCTCCTCATGCATAGGGCGGCGGGCAGAGGAGGATTCAGTGTGCAGCTGCCCAGAGAGTCGCTTGCTCAGTCTGTCACTCTGCAGGTGGTGGGCTTGTGACAGGAGGCAGTTCGAGTGAGACTGAGCAAGATGACTACAGAGAATACAAAGAAATAGGTAAGTAACTATTTCTAAGTTTATTGTTTTTTTGTCAAATATATTGGGACGTCTGCCTTTACACGGACATGAATTCATCCCATATGTGTTTTATCGGGTTGAGGTCAGGACTCTGTGCAGGCCAGTCAAGTTTCTCCACCGTAAACTTGCTCATCCATGTCTTTATGGACCTTGCTCTGTGCACTGGTGTAAATTATTTGGTGGAGGGGGGATTATGGTGTGGGGTTGTTTTTCAGGGGTTGGGCTTGGCATCAGCATACTAAGACATTTTGGACAATTTCATGCTCCCAGCTTTGTGGGAACAGTTTGGGGATGGCCCTTTCCTGTTTCAACATGACTGCGTGCCAGAGTACAAAACAAGGTCCATAAAGACATGGATGAGTGCGTTTGGGGTGGAGGAACTTAACTGGCCTGCACAGAGTCCTGGCCTTCAACCAATAGAAAATCTTTGGGAAGAATTAGAGGGGAGACTGCGAGCCAGGCCTTCTCATCCAACATCAGTGGCTGACCTCACAAATGTGCTTCTGGAAGAATGGTCAAACATTCCCATAGACACAGTCCTAAACCTTGTGGACAGCCTTGCCAGAAGAGATAAAGCGTTTGTTAACCCCAAAAAAAGAAAATGTATCCTGCTCCTTTAAAGCATGTTATATGACACAGTGCTTGTCCTGTGTCATTTGGCCCCCTGTAACACCTAAAAAACCTGGCCTGCCAGTTTCTCTCCATCCCTCTGTAAACTGACCACAGTGTATCATGGCTGCTGAGACCTAACACCGTGGTCAGTTTACATGCTTCTGTCATCAGCAGCCTGCTATCTGCTCTCCTCTCTGCTCCCGTGTCCTCCTCCCCCTCCCCTCTCTGTCTGTGTGTGAGCTGCCCCTCCCCTCTCCTGCTGCTCTCATAACACTAACCGGTATACACCATCCGCACTGCCTCCTATTGCAGTTTGCCCCTCTGTGAATGATTTATAAATATAAATGCTATAAAATACCTAATTTAAGAGCCGAGATTGCTATCACATGACCATCCAGCTCTCTCCTCCTCTCCTCCTCCCCTGCAGACTGACATCAGCAGAGGAATCTCAGCCCCACCCACATCTCTTAGCCCTTGTACATTCCGACAGAAAATGTCCGATCGGACCGTGTTGTCGGATAATCCGACCATGTGTGGGCTACATCGGACTGTTTCCATCGGAATATCCGACCGACAAAGTTTCAGAGCGGGGCTATAAAATTTTCCGACAACATGATCCGATCGGACTTTGTCCGATCGTTTGTAGAGAATTCCGATCGGACAAAGTGCCACGCATGCTCAGGTCAAATTCCTAGACCAAAGCTATTGGCTACTAGCCTGATCGTAGTCCTGTCGTAACTAAATAATGTCATCACGTTACAAATTATCAGATTTTCCGTCAACTTTGTCCAACCGTGTGTACAGCAGTTTCAGACAAAATCCGTCGGACAAAATCTGACGGATTTTGTTGTCGGAATGTCCAACCCTGTGTACAAGGCTTAGAGGAGGAAAGGAGAAAGCGGGCCAGTCATGTGATCGCAATCTCGGCTGTGAAATTAGGTATTTTACAGCATTTCTTTTTATAAATCATGCACAGAGTGGGATACTACAATAGAAGGCAGTGCTGATGGTATACACAGGTTAGAGTGGCTTAATAACCACTTTAAAGTGGTTATAACTGCAAAGGGTGGGCCAACTCAATATTCAGCAACATGCCAGCTTTGTGAAAACAAGCTGGGACTAGGTAGGAAGATTTCCTTTACAAGTAGGGGTTGTTAAGGAAAGGGAGGGGGCTGTTTGTGGACAGGGAGGGGCCTAAGGCTTGTGTGTTGACAAATTTGTGTATGTGTGGGGCTCAGGGGCTCACATTATATATATATATATATATATATATATATATATATATGTATATATATATATATATATATATAGTGGAGGGGGCTGACATATATACAGGTCAGGGCCATCTTTAATATTGATTGGACCCTGGGCAAAACTTTTCTGGGCCCCCCCTCATACAGTTTTGCTCTCCACCTGCTCTGAGACATACAATAAATAGCAGCTAGACTCAAAATCAGTTTACTGAATCAGATCAGGCAGCTATTGCGATTGGTTGCCAGAGGTTACAGTGCATCATTACCGCTCACTGACTGGTTGCTAGAGGTTACAGCACACATTACGGCTCACTGATTAGTAGCTAGTGGTTACAGCACATGATTTCTGCTTGTTGCTTGGTTGCTAGAGATTACTGTGGATATGACCTCAGGGGGGCATGATATACATATCAATGCCGACGGCCGCCACTATTTACATATGAATGCTATTGCTATTTACATATGAATGCCGGTAATAGGCATGTAAACACAGTGTCTGCAGGTGAGTCATCTGTACACAACAATAGGGCAGAGGCATTAGTAGCAACACTTCACACTGAGATATCAGGACACAGCATGGGACTAAAACCTCAAGGGATGAGGGAATTTAAACCAGGATAGTTGGCAAGTATGAGGCAGCTGCTTTGGGCCCCACAACAATGACAGTGCCCAGGGCAGCTGTCCCTTTTGCCCTGCCTTAAAAACGGCCCTGATACAGGTTTGTGTGTGTGGGGGGGTGACATATATACAGTTGTGAGGGGGGCTGACATATATACAGGTGTGAGGGTAGCTGGCTCGTATACATACAGGGGTGGGATATATACAGGGCTGGTGCAAGGATTTTTGACACCCTAGGCGAAACCTCATTTTGCCGCCCCCATTGGCTCCACACCTGACTCCACCCACTTTACCCTGCCTATGTGACAGGAGGCGGGGCTATACAGGAAGGACTCTACTTCCTCTAGCGCTGGCTCCAGTGCTGGGCTGTGTCTCTAATTACACTACCGGAAAGACGGGGCAGCTGCCTGAGACTGAGTTAGTTACATGCTGCAGCCTGCAGACCATGCAGACATGGAGGGAAGTCAGCGGGAAGGCGCCCCTAGGCAGCAGTGTGCCCTAGGCGGCTCCCTAGTTTGCCTAGTGGTAGCACCGGCCCTGGATATATATATATATATATATATATAGGTGTGAGGGGGCTGACATATATACATGAGCGAGGGGGGCTGGCATATATACATGTGTGTGGGGGAGGTGGGGCTGACATATATACAAGTGTAAGGGGGGCTGGCACATATACAGATGTGCGGGAGCTGACATATATACAGGTGTCAGGGGGGCTGGCATATATACAGGTGTGGGGGGGGTGGCTGGCATATATACAGGTGTGGGGGGTGGCTGACATATATATATATATATATATATATATATATATATACACAGGTGTGAGGGGGGCATACAGGTGTGTGAGGAGGGGCTGACATATATAAAGGTGTGAGAGGGGCCGGCATATATACAGGAGTGAGGCAGGACTGAGTGCCTACAGGTGAGGTGGCCTGTGTGTGGATGGCCCGTGGACAAGCCTTGGGGAATGTTGGTGGTCAGGCTTAGGGGGGCCCAGGCCTAAAGCTGTGTAAGGGGCCTAAAGATTTCTGATGTCTGCCCTGTTTGCCACTGTCACCTGCCACCCATATGCAGCTTGTCACTACTCACACTACTTCTGGTAGCCTCTCCCTAGCGGCGTCCGAGCTGGTAAACCTCCACATGCGGGCTGGAGATAAGAGATGATGTAACTATCTCTCTGCTCACCTGCGGCTGCAGGTCTGTCAAGAGTATCCTTTGCAGCCCTGCTGTAGGGGCGGAACAGCGGTGATGGGAGGCGGGCAGTGGGAGATGATGTCAGAGATTGTCAGAGACTAGAGTTGACACCTTTTTTTCCAAGTCAAACCAGAACACTTTAGCGGCGCACAGCAATCTTTTCTACGGTGTAAACTATACATATATTTTGAAATTAAATAACATTTCTAATTATATGAAGTTAACCACAAGAGTCCCCTTTTACATCAGAGTCCACAGAGTTTCCCTTTTACAGCTGAATTCACAGAGAGGGGACTCTGCACACTCTGATGTACGGGAGAACTCTGGGGACTCTAACATAAGGGATGTGGAAACCCTGATTTAAGGGGGAACACTGAGAACAGAGAGGACTCTGATGTAAGGGGGAACACTGTGGCTTATGGTGTAAAGGGGAACTCTGATGTAAGGTGTGCTCTGATAACGCTGATTTACCTTAGTGTACTCACTAAGAGGCAGGAGAGAGAAGGGGGACACTTCAGTCACAGACAGGGATGGATGGTAAACTCACTCACCCCTTGGCAGTCAGCACCTCTCATCCAGATGCATCTGAGGCTGCTAGACATCAAATTTCCGGACCCCATTTTCCTTTTCTTAGGTACAGTGCTGGGGGATTGGAGTGTGGGCAGACACAGAGGGGTAGGGGCTGGAGGAAAAGGAGCAAATCGAACCCTCTCTCCTCTCCTGTCAGTGTGTGTATGGGCGGGGGGGGGGGGGGGGGGATTGTTAGTGCTGGCTTTGGGCAGTGTGAAATTGAGTGACAGACACTCTCGGCTTAGACAACTGCAGCCAGCAACCCTGCTGGGAAGCCATAGTCCAGTCTGAATAATGTGTCCGGGGTTTCAGACAGTTTGAAACCCGGACACATGATTCCAAACCCAAACTGTCCGGGTGCATCCCAGACAGGTGGCAACCCTAGCATAGACTGCAGGGAGTGCCGCATGGGGGACAGGGGGAGTAATATTGGTACGTTTCTGACCATACAGATCATTTGAAAAATGTGAATATTGGCTCAGGATAATCGGCCACTCCGCTAATCGGCTGACCCCTGGATTGCATTGCTGTCATCAGTTTTAGTAGGGAAGGGGGCAGTGGCAGCCCGTCCATTAGGGGCGCAAGGGCATTGCACCCCCATCCATGCATCCTGCCCGCCCCCCCCCCCCCCCCAAGGACGCCACTGGTCGCCTCCTCATCGCCTGTCAAACACCATTGAAAAGGCTACCGTGGACTACTTTTTAGAGGTACACCAGTGACAGCTGCCGGGGTAAATGTAGTCCTGAAGGCAATGCAGTTCTGGCATAAATGTGTGGCAGCACACCGCAATGCATGCTAACTCATTACTGTTCGTCGTGTAAGCAAAAAAGTCTACATCTCTATATTTGGTCCATTTCTGTGTGATGACAGCATATACATAATGACTGCTTTAATGCAACACACAATAATAAGTAACACAATGTGCTTTATTGCAACACAGAGAAGTCTGAATCCAAAACATGGGGAGGGGACATCCTGATTATAGTTTTTTAGAAGTTCGGCTATACCGTATTTTAGTTTAACATCTCTACGATGGTTCCCTGACAAACAAAAGACCAGTATAGGCAGCAGATGATGACAGAATCCTCCTTGGAACATTCCAGGAGTGCAGGTGCTGTAGTTTGGAAGGAGAGTAGGTCATTCTTCCTTGAACACTGAAGTTACCCCGAGGAAAGGCCATGTCACCTTTAATCCACAAATCACTCAGCACAGGGCTGTAAAACACTGGAAAAGGTCTTCCTATGCTGACCCTGACTTCATTTATATTATCAATCAATTAACAAACACGTAATAACATATTTTCCTTAGTTGGAATGAATTGATCCCCATCCCCGCACCTTCCTATTTCTGCCCTCGGCCTCTTTTTATTTATTTTTTAATTTTTAACCCATATCTTCTTACAGATAGGAGCTTTGTAATCTGTATTGAGAGGTACTGCAATTGCAAAGATGGAATATCTTACTATCTGTATACTGGGTGTAGGTGTCCCGGGTGTGCTGTTGGACAAACAGAGGCTATGTACCAGGGCTGCCAACCTCCCATGATTCTTTTACTGACAAAACTTGCAAAATTTTCTGACAGAGCACACTTTTAATAACAATCTCAAATACTTGTTACAAAAATCCCCCCCCCCCCCACAAAATAGTTTTTTAAGCAAAAACTCAATGGGCACAGAAAGTGCTCTGTAGCTAAACCCGTGCATGGCTAATAGACATGGATTTACCTGTAAGTCTAGCCCGGGGGTCAGCAACCTGTAGATCGCAGACAGGTTACTGGTAGACATTCTCGGTCTGGGCTTGCTGACGCTCCATCCCAGAGCATTAAACAGAGTGCAATGCAGAGGGACTACTTGTAAATCTGTAGTAGCTGTAGTAGAAAGCATGAGCCACATTAGTTGATGCCTCCTCTGTAGTGCTGGCTCCTGTCTAAGGATGAGCTCCGGCGTGTTCGCACAGCCCACGTGCAGAGCTTGCCAGGAAGTTGGCACTGCACTGCGCTAATAACAGGCAGTGAGACATTGTCCTGATGAGCAGCTGCAGAGATCGGGAAATGTCTCACTGCCTGTGATTAGCGCAGTGCCCACTTCCTGGCGGGCTCTGTACGTGGGTTGTGCGAACACGCCGGAGCTCATCCTAATGCCCCGTACACACTTTCCGACGACAAAATCCGTCTGATTTTTTTCCAATGGATTTTGGCTGAAACTGGTCTAGCATACACACGATCGCACAAAGTTGACGGAAAATCCGATCCTTCTGAACGCGGTGATGTAGAACACGTACGACGGGACTATAAACGGGCCAATAGCTTTTGTCTCGTAATTTATTCTGAGCATGCGTGGCACTTTGTCCGTCGGAATTGCCTACACACGATAGGAATTTAAACAATCGGATTTTGTTGTCGGAAAATTTTAGATCCAGCTCTCAAACTTTGTGCGTCAGAAATTCCAATGGAAAAAGTCCAATGGAGCCCACACACGGTCAGATTTTCCAACAACATGATCCGATCCCCCATGTTGAAGGCACGTGGCCTGGTACGGCTCGGGGGGGGGGGGGGGGGGCGCTTGCTCGTCCCC
This sequence comes from Lithobates pipiens, assembly GCF_037356315.1. NCBI lineage: Eukaryota > Metazoa > Chordata > Amphibia > Anura > Ranidae > Lithobates > Lithobates pipiens. Next base: position 481,550,272 of record NW_027507764.1, on the reverse strand, counting down.
ACCCCCTTTCCTGGCCGGCCGGGTAGCGTGCTCGGATAAGGGTCTGACATGGACCTGGGGGGGACCCCCACGCCGATTTTTCGGCGTAGGGATTCCCCTTTAAGTCCATACCAGGTGACGGGGCCAGTGACGCCTCCTTCGCTGGTCTCGGCTATCTGGAGCCGCGCTCAAAATGAGCAGACTTTTCTCGGGGCGGGAAAAGTCAATTAATTTCAAAAGTACGGTGGACTGGCACACACACAGCCGTACTGTCCGCCGAAACGCCGGCGGACAGACTGGTGTGCAAAACTACTTTCTTAGTCCGCTGGACTTTTGGGTAAAAAAAGTCCGCCAGAGCCTACACAAGGGCAGATTGTCCGGCGGACTTGAGTCCGCCGAACATTTCCACCGGATTGTTTGATCGTGTGTATGCCGCATCACGTATCATGGTCTGGGTTCGCATGTCTGAATCCACAGAGGCAATCACATATTATTATTATTACAGGTACTTATATAACACCTTCAATTTACAGAGTGCTTTACACATATCATATTATACATTCACATCAATCCTTGCCCTCAAGGAACTTTAAATCTAAGGTCTCTAACTCACATTTATACATACTATGGCCAATTTAGACTGGAGCCAGTTAACCTTCCAGCATGTCATACCTCCTTTAATCCACAAACTTGTAATTATAATTATAATTATTAGGATTGCCCTCGTGTCATGGTGGCCTCAAAGTGAGCAGATTTTTACTACAAGCAGATCATATCCCCCTTAGACTCTTTTTTTACATGAGTAGTCCATCTCTTCATTTTTTTTTTTTTGACACGTAATTACAGGAACAGCAATGCATTCCTTTGGATGGTTGTATGTAAGCAGACTTACATCCATCTATATCCGCCCACCTCCAGTCCATTCAGGTCTGTAAGACCCAAAGGAACAAATTTGTGTTTGGCTCCACTTTTTTTGACCGTACCGTAGCTGAGCAGATAATATAGGTGGACTCTGATGTAAAGGGAGAACTCTGTGGACTCTGATGTAAAGGGAGACTCTTGTGATTAACTTCATATAATTAGAAATGTTATTTAATTGCAACATCTATGTCTAGTTTATCTATACATACTATGAAAAAAAATTGCTGTGCGACGCTGAAGTGTTTGGGTTTGACTTGAAGAAAAGGTGGTTACCCTAGGCATGCCAAACCGCTCGCTGAGCTGAGGAGAGGGATAGCAGCCAGCGGTCTTACAAACAGGATGTCAGCAGGCAATAACAGTTTTTCAGCAAGTTCAGCAGCCTATTACAGAGGAACTACAGAGCTCAGAAGAACATGTATGGCAAAGTGGGTGAAGGTAGGAGATAAGCAACAAGGACATGCAAAATGTTTTTTAGGTGGATGTAAGGGTATTTGCGTCCACTAATATCTACTCACCTCCAGGTTAGTTTGGATCTGCTAGACCGAACAGAACAAGTTTGTGTTGGGGTCTTTTTTTCTAGACCAGAAGTGGGCAGATATAGGCGGGCACAAGTCCATTTACATCCACCCACCCATGGGACTTTTTTTCCATGTAGGAAAAAATCTGAAGTTACACAAATGTCATAGATACCGTTCTGAACTGACTCAAGGTATCCTTCAAGATTACCTGCTGATATGGAATGAACACAACCTGTGCAAATGGGGGCTTTAGAGAGCCTTTCAGGTGTAAAATAATTTGGTTCAACTTTTGATTCCTTACAGTACAGCAGAAATCCTGCCCAAAATTGTATTTTAGTTGCACTTCTATGCATCCTTTCCTGTTTCAGGATATATTGTCATTTCATCTCTGAAAAATAAATACTTTTACTCTGAAAAGGATACTTTTTACTACATTTATTGACTCTGCCCAGATGTATTACAAGAAGGGGGGCTTGAGATGACGCTAGTTACTTTGTTCTATCCCTGCACTGCTTTGGTCCATCAGGCTTACAAAAGCTCATGAATCATTTCCACCGCTTTCCTGCCCCTTTAGCCTTAATACATACAAGTACCTTCGGAAGTTAATGGGAAAATGTTTGCCTCAGTTTTATAGTCAGGTTTATTATTCGGCATGCTGTTTAGGAACTGTCTGTGTCCCTTGTGCCCAATGGTCCTTTTATTTTAGTGGGGTTTTTCCATTTTGTTCAGGCTCAAGATCTTTCAGGGAAACTCAGCACTGTTTTATTACATTGTATGAATAATATATGGAAGGGAAAGAACATATTCTAAAGCTATATTAATTGCTGTGAACGTATCTGTAAAAGGAAGGAAGTGGCTCATTTTTAATCAATATTAATTATATTCCTGAAACTGACATAAAGCTGAAGGAATCCAAATCAATATGAACTGTTGGTAATCAGCAGCAAGATCTGGAGGTGGTCCTGTAGGTGTCACTTCTTTTATTCTGAGCTTATGAAGGCATGCTTGTTTTCTGTGTTGGACTGGAAATACTGGCAAACAGAGTATTTGGCACAAATGACTGCCTAGTAAAGGAATCCTGTACTGAGAAGATGTGATGGCTGCCATTAATGATCTCTGCTTTGCTATCATACTAATCCAATGGCTTCAATAATTTTGAAATCACTAACCAGTAACAAGTATGTAGATTTGGAGTTCTGACTTTACTCCGGCTTTTTCATTTGCATGCTTGTCAGTGACACGGAAGCCAGAGACAGCCAGTAAACTGATATTCTTAAATGGAGATCAGAATTGTCAGCCTCATATGTATCAGTAGGGCCGTCTTTAAGGCAGGGCAAGAGGGGCATCTACCCTGGGCCCCATCATTGTTGCGGGGCCCAAAGCAGCTGCCTCATACTTGGTAACTATCCCAGTTGTAATTCCCTTGTCCCTTGAACTTTTAGTCCTGTGATGTGTCCTGATATCTCAGTGATATCAAAGTTGTTACTAATGCTGCTCAGCTCTGTCTATTGCCATGTACCGGCATTGATATGTAAATCGTGGCAACATTATTATGTAAATAGCAGCAGACCAGCTGCATTGATATGTAAATATAGTTGCCATTCATATGTATATCATGCCCCCCTGAGGTCATATCCACCATCACTTCTGCTGAATGCTGCCCACCGGGGAGGTAAAGGGGCATGCTTGAAAGTCCTGCATACAACTGTGGTCATTAAGCCTAACATCAGACCATTCTGCAAAGGTAAGCAAATTGGAGGTAGAACCCTTTTTCAAAATAACATGGTGCCACAGCATCATGAATTTTGCTGGATGTAAATACTCACATCTCAGCAGATGCATGAGGGTGTCATTAACAATTAATGGCACTGCTGTGTATCTGCTAAAGGGCAGCAAGTTTCTGTGGTGTCAGGAATGTGATTTTGCATGCATTCCTGACACACAAATGTGAAAGCAAGCTAAATGCCTCAGGTACATTAGTGGTCAGTGTAAACCTTCTCATTACACTGGGGTTTGGTGTACAATCTTTTCATTCACACCAGTGGCCAGTGTGAAAGTCCCCCTTAGACTGGTCATCAGTGTAAATCCCTACTTACATTAATGGTTCCTGTGAAAGCTCCTATTACATTAGTGGTCAGTATAAACCCCCATTACATTAGTGGTCAGTGTAAATCCCCATTATATTAGTGGTGAATGTGAATCCCCATTACATTGGAGTTTTCTGTCTATTGATGGGTCCCCTCACCTCCCCTGCTCATGGTGTGCAGGCAGTGAGGAGATGATGTGCTGTAACCTTTAGCAACCAATCAGTGAGCAGTAGTGATATGCACTAACCTCTTGCAACCAATCATTGAACGGTAAGGACATGCAGTAACCTCTATCAACCAATTAGTAAGCAGTAATAATGTGCAGTAACCTCTAGCAACCAGCTTGTGAGTGGTAAGGATGTCCAGTAACCTCTAGCAACCAATCAGTGTGCAGTATTGATGTACAGTAATCTCTAGCAACCAATCAACAAGCAGAAGTCATGTGCTGTAACCTCTAGCAAATAGTCAGTATGCCATAATGTGTACTGTAACCTCTAGCAGCCAGTCAGTGAGCGGTAATGATACACTGTAACCTCTGGCAACCAATCGCAATCGCTGCCTGATCTGATTTAGTAAACTGATTTTTAGTCTAGATGCTATTTATTGTAGACTCTGAGCAGGTAGGGAGCAATATTGCATGGGGGGGGGGGGGGGGGGCAAGAAAAATAACACACTCTGGCAGGTTCTCTGCACCTCTGTGACCAGGTCATTACAACCTCCTCTTTAAGCTGGTCATAGCCATGGTCACATGCTCACCCCTTCCTCTTACAATGCAGGGTTAATAGTCTTGCATTGTACATGACAATGCAGACAGACCTCCCCAAAGGCTGGTGCTTCTGGAGCAATTAACAGCTGGAGCCTGCTTGAATAGGGTATGGGGGTAAGTAATACAGCCAGCTCCTCTAACTCTTATGCCGCGTACACCTGAACGGAATTCTCGTCTGAAAAAGCTATGATGGTTTTTCCGACAGAATTCTGCTCAAACTTGGCTTGCATACACACGGTCACACAAAAGTTTGCTGAACTTTCGACCGCCAAGAATGCGGTGATGTACAACACTACGACAAGCCAAGAAAATGAAGTTCAATGCTTCCGAGCATGCGTCTAATTGTTTCCCAAGTATGCGTAGGAATTTTGTGCGTCGCAATTTCTACAGACGATCGGGATTTCCGATTGAAACTTTTTCCGTTGGAAAGATTGAGAACCTGCTCTCAAATATTTTGCTGGCGGCAACAAAATATCTTATCTTATGTAAACTACCATTTGTGCTGCCCTTCCCCCCCTGCCCATGGAATATTTATGAAGACATATGGGTGACAACCATGGCTCCATAAATACAATGAGGAAGTGATGTAGTCACCCAGGCACAGAAAGTGAGTTATTTGCAAGTGCCCAACTTTGCAAAAAAAACGTATTGTATTTATGCGGTCAAAAGTTGATATTGTCTGTAGCTTATAATGCAGAATACATGTGCCCTGCTACATGTGGCTTGTAGCTGTATCCATGACACAGGAAGTACAATCACAGAAAGAAGGGTGGAGCATTACATACAAAAGGAAGTGTGTCATAACATAAGGGAAAAAGAACATAAGAAACAAGTGCATTACCACAAAAGGTCACTAGATGGCATCATGTAAACTAAATATAAAAGTCCATAGAAAATGGTTAAGGAACAATCTATATAAATTTTATGCCCCTTTGGGGCAGCACACTCCCCATCTGGCATGGTCACTATATATATATACACACATCAGAACGGTAGTTATGCAACTGCAAACAACAAACAGTGTAATTTGCTAGATATCTTAAAGACCTGAAAGACATAAAAGAACATGCATATAATGCAATAACAATAACTTAATTCTAATCCTTCAAGTTATGTCAACTGAAATCCAAGACACTTTCTTCTTGAAGTCACAGGTAGGATCCAGCAGCGTAGGCAAATAAGTTCATTCTCCAAAGGGCAAGAGCAGAATAAGTTCCGTAATAGGTCTGATGATGTGGCTTAAAGGGGGCGTGGCTCAAAGGGTGTGTGGTTAGAGTCTGAGTTGAAGGAGGGATGGAGGGAGAAAGTAAGGGAGACAAAGAAAGAAGGAAAGAAATAGGCAGGGAAGGAGAGGGAAAGAAGGAAATAAAGAAGGATGGAAAGACAGCAGGCCCAGATCCTACACCACAATAGAAATATGTGTATTCCAGAAAGTTTAACAATCAGCAGATAAAGATACTCCAAACACCTGGTGTTGGCACTTCAATCATCATGGCACCAAGGTTGATATGGTGTCAATCATTTATATTATTACATTGTAATATAAAATTAAATAGTTCAACTCACCATAATACTGAATCAGTGGGAACCCTGAGCGTGTCACTTGCCACCGTCACCTCCTTACATCAGGTGTTCCCAGCGCAGTCCCTCCTTACATCAGGTGTCCCCTCGGGTGTGGGCCGCAGGTGATTTGGCCTCCGTGCCATTACAGAAGACCAGCTCTTGGAGGCCGAAGGGAAGAACCAAGAGGTGCAACAGGGCGTGTCCAAGATCTGCTGGCAAGCACAGCTTTTATCCTTCTTTTGGGGCTTTCCACGCATCCGTGACTGAGACGCCTCTCTTCCAGGGCAGCAGCTGGCAGGGGTAAGAAACTCCAATTCCTGCCGCTTGAGGAGACACAGACTCCCTCTCCTTCCGCACGTGTGGAGGCCCACGCCATGAGGAGGACCAATATGGCATCCCAGACAGAGCTGTCGGAGCCAGATGCCTCTCCTCACCCAAGCTTCATGGCTGACATAATGTCAGCGATTGCCCTCCTCCAATTCACACTCACTGCAAAGATCAAGGCGGGGCAGCTGGACATGGGCATCATGCGGCAGGATGTGGATAAGCTTCGGTCCCATGTTACAGAGACGGAACAGCGCGTGAGCCAAATGGAGGACATGGTTACCAAGCACTCCTCTGCTCTCCGCACACTGCAAATTAAGCTAAAAGCCCTGGGAGTATAAAGCAGATGATGCGGAAAATCGCAACAGAAGATACAAACAATCTCCACACAGTGGGGCTGGCGGAGGGGGTGGAGGGCGCAAATCCCACAGTTTTCATGGAGGATCTGCTGCATACCCTGTCACCAAATGCTCACTTTTCTCGCTATTACACCATTTAGAGAGCGAACTGCATTCCACCCATGCCTGGGCCCTCGGGAGCCCCCCCACATACCCTCATCCTACGGCTCCTAAACTTCAGGGACAGGAATGAAGTGCTCCACGCTGCCAGAATTCAGGGAGACGTCCGTTACCAAAACTACTAATCTTTCCGGATTAGTTCATTGAGGCACAGAAGCTCAGGAAATCCTTTGATCAGATGAAGGCTGTGTTGTGTGCCAGCAACATCCGTTTACAGTGTCCTGTTCCCTGCTCGTCTGCAGGCCCAAGATTGATGTCAGGTCACCTGAGACCAGGTGACAGATGCACTCCGTAGGAGTCAGAAGTGCACCGCTAGGTAGTGGACCTTAGGACTGACTGCTGCGGATTGTACCCAGGGAGATTCAGGACACAGGTCTACTGGATCACTAACACAGACCCCAGTAGGAGCTAGAGCATAGATTCACCAGGGAGCGGAGTCTAAGAGCCAGCAGGTGTTCACCAGAGCCTCCAGTGGTGAGGATGGACTTCGCTGCAGTCTGGCTCCAGGTCGCGGCCCCTAGGGTCTCACAGCTCACACTCACAGTAGACTACAGGAGAAGGAAGCAGCAGGCTGGAACAACAAGAATAGTAAGGGGATAAGGCAGATGTCAGGGCAACTAGCAGACAGGAACAACAGAGTACACACCAAAGGTTCAGGGTCACAGGCAGACAGGGATGGTCAGGGACATGCAAAAGGTCAAGGTCACAAGCAGACAGGAATCGTTGAGAACACACCAAGGTTGGTAACAGTGTCAAACATAGAGCACACGGCAAGCAGGAAGCAGGACGCCAAACACACAATGAATACACAATGGTTGATCAGCCCCGCTGGCTTGCAGTGCACAGGTTAATATAGGGTTCCCTGATAGGGCCTGGGGTGGAGCCATGCTTAGAGGAGAGGTTATAAAAACCACCAGGTGGAAGTGGCTGGCCTCTTAGTCAGAACACATGAGGGGAGGTAAGCAACCAGAGGAAGATCACTGCATAACCATGACAAGTTTTTTCTTCAGCAAGTGAAATGCATGCTGAATCGGATTCAGGTGAGAGACATAGCCATTGCATAACATTCCACTTATTTCCTTTACAAAACTCTTTGGTTGCTTTCGCAGTATGCTTCGGGTCATTGTCCATCTGCCCTGTGAAGAGCCGTCCAATGAGTTCTGAAGCATTTTGCTGAATATTAGCAGATAATATTGCCCAAAACACTTCAGAATTCATCCTGCTGCTTTTGTCAGCAGTTACATCATCAATAAATACAAGAGGAACAGTTCCAGTGGCAGCTATACATGCCCACGCCATGACACTACCACCACCATGCTTCACTGATGAGGTGGTATGCTTTGGATCATGAGCAGTTCCTTTCCTTCTCCATACTCTTCTCTTCCCATCACTCTGGTACAAGTTGATCTTGGTCTCATCTGTCCATAGGATGTTGTTCCAGAACTGCAAAGGCTTTTTAGATGTTTGGCAAACTATAATCTGTTCTTCCTGTTTTTGAGGCTCACCAATGGTTTAAATATTGTGGTGAACCCTCTGTATTCACTCTGATGAAGTCTTCTCTTGATTGTTGACTTTGACACACATGCACCTACCTCCTGGAGAGTGTTCTTGATCTGGCCAACTGTTGTGTGGTGTTCTCTTCACCAGGGAAAGAATTCTTCGGTCATCCACCACAGTTGTTTTCCGTGGTCTTCCGGGTCTTTTGGTGTTGCTGAGCTCACCGGTGCCTTTTCTTTTTAAGGATGTTCCAAACAGTTGATTTGGCCACACCTAATGTTTTTGTTATCTCTCTGATTGTTTTTTTTTGTTTTTTCAGCCTAATGATGGCTTGCTTCACTGATAGTGGCAGCTCTTTGGATCTCATATTGAGAGTTGACAACAACAGATTCCAAATGCAAATAGCACACACACTTAAAATTAACTCTGGACCTTTTATCTGCTCCTTGTAAATGGGATAATGAGGGAATAACACACGCCTGGCCATGGAACAGCTGAGCAACCAATTGTCCCATTACTTTTGGCCCCTTAAAAAGTGTGAGGCACATATACAAACTGTTATAATTCCTACACCGTTCACCTGATTTGTATGTAAATACCCTCAAATTAAAGCTGAAAGTCTGCAGTTAAAGCACATCTTGTTTGTTTCATTTCAAATCCATTGTGGTGGTGTATAGAGCCAAAAAGATTAGAATTGTCCCAATATTTCTGGACCTGACTGTATCTAGGGCCACCTGCTCCCAGACTGAGCTCAATACCTTTTTAGAGACTGTTAAGCTACCCACGCTGGACAGGGCGGACAGGGAACGCCTAGAGACAGAATTATCTCTGGAGGAGATACAAACAGCCATTGGGAAGTTGCAGGTGGGTAAGACACCGGGATCAAATGGGCTATGGACTATGCCAAAACGTGTTGCTCATCATGGTCTGGGCTCCCACTGAATTTACTAGGCTGAATCTATTTGGTAAAAATCATGCTTCTCCCAAAATTCAACTATATATTCCGTTACTGTCCAATCTGGGTTCCAACTTCATTCTTCAAGGAAATAGCTAAATGCTTGGTTTAATTTATTTGGAATGGGGCTTCCCCCCGTTTGGCTAAGGCTACGTTGACTCTCCCTCCACAGTTGTGAGGTCTGGCACTACCTACCGTAATTTTAAGGTTTATTTTTGGCCAGCTGTACTGATATCCGCCTATTGGTGGTTCCAGAGCTCTAGAGCCAACACGGCCACCTGCTTAGAGGCTGCTTTCTTGAGGTCCTTGCTGGATCTTTGCAATTTCATTTATAGGGGACTAAAGGCATACAGAGTTCTCCCTAGGCCAATGAGAATCACATGGCGGCACTTTATAACACTCTCTTTTGTACTGGTAGACCTAAAATGGAAATGCTTTGGGAATACTGGAAGGAGAACATTCCCTCCCTAGATAAAGAGGACTGGGAGAGTAGCATAGAACAGAGTCCTAAGCTTGTAATTTCATCCTGAGATAAGCTGATCCAGGTTAAGTTTTTTCATCAGATCTATTATACTCCTGTAAGGCTGCAGAGAATGTTTCCAGAATGAGATCCTACCGGTCCTCGTTGCAAACTCCAACCGGGTTCATATATACATATTTTATGGGAATGCCCTTTCATTAATGACATACTGGAAGGAGGTCTTTGATGAAATTAACCTCTGGCTACAGCTTGACCTAATCCCTACTTTGACCTTATTGGGCATCCCTGATGACCAGTTATCTCATCACTCTAAGCTTCTTATAGCCTAGATACTATACTATGCCAAAAAAGAGATTTTCTGAAATGGTCGTCCCCAGACTAACCCATGGTGTCAGCTTGGGAGTCCATGGTAAATGCAGCCCTGCCCTTATATAAAATTACCTACTCAAATAGGGGTTGCCATTGGAAATTTGAAAAGGTGTGGTCCCCCTGGACATTGACCTGAACTCTCACTGGTGGGGGGTCGGGTCTGGTTGTCGGATATACCTTATTTTATGCTACCACTGCATCCCCTTGGAGATATAATAACGTGCAACGTTTATTTGAACGCTTATTTGTCTGCAGAATTCTAAGTAATGATTGTCGGCTCTCTATATTGCAGTTTTGCTGTACCATGTATGATCATCTTGTTTATGATACTAAGCTGTTTATTTACATATGCTGTAAAAGGTAGTCTTCTCAATAAAGCACATCTGTTTGTTAAAAAAAAAAAGAAAAAAAAAAAAAAAAGAACCAAGAGGTGCAGCCTGGATTCCGCCTCTCCTTTCTTCCTCACTATAGGTGGTCTTCAATAATATGGCAGCTGACTGAGACATTTTACCAGTGCCGGCCATGTCCTCTAGTGGCGGCGAAAAAACAGGAAAACTGCGATCTCCTGGGAAACAGTAAGGCTGGGACAAAGGTCTAAATCGCAGGAATGTGCCAGGAAATTTGGGACAGTTGGCAAGAATACAAGCTAAAAAACAAGCAAAATAAGCTTGAAAAATTAAATGAATGAAGCCATCATCCCAAGGACTAGTACAGGGCAATATATTGCATTTTGGGGTTTTAGGTTCAGATACACTTTAAGCCCAACTCCAGACAATTTTTTTTTTAATAGAGGATAAAAGAGGTTAAAATATCTTTCAGGTATTTAGGGCTGCCTGTATCCTCACTGAGGAACATTTCTACTAATTTCTTACTTTTGTAATGGATGTCACCATAGACAAGCGCACAGTGTGGGGACACCCTAACCATGTTCACACACTTCTCTTGCACTGTGCAAGCGGGGCGATCAATACGCCGGAATCATATATACTGTATGCAGACACATGCACACGTGTGTTTGAGCTTTAGGGTGCACACCCTAATGCATCTCCTGTCTGTGACATGGATGTCACAGACAGGAGATGACGGCATATCGCCACAATGAGGGCAGAAACTTCAAATACAATCTCACTTTAAACTTTATCCAAAGCACTGTCTGATTTTGACCTATATTTTCTAATTGAATAGAACTATATGCATGTTTAAACATATTAAACAGATCCCTAATCTTAAATTTGAGATCTTGCAAGCATATCCATATGTTAAAGTGTGCACAATTAATCTTTCAAATCAGTACATCTTGTACTGCAGTCTGGTCCTCTTGGATCACTGTAAGAACGCCATACCACACTGCACCAAGCCCAGCTGACAGTGTTAACAAGATTTCATCCCCAAGTGCACATGAGGAGGGTGTGGAAAGCATTAAAGAGAAAAATAACTATTTTACCAGCAAATTCCGCATGGTATGCTGGCATTGCTTCAAACGCGTCAGCTGCCATATACAGCAGGGGTGCATAGCAAAGCACAAGTGTGTATGTAGTCTGACGCTGGTTATACTGGAGTAATCTGATCTTATGTAAACAAATAACCAGACTGTTTACAATGAAGTGATTCCAGAATGCTGCCTTTGGGACAGTACTACACAATTTCAGGTTGTTTTTTTACTATATGTAGTATTTTCCAGTTTTTTTTTATTTTTATTATACGTATATCATATTCTGTACTATATCAGAAGAGATAAACCATTAATCATACAAAAAATTACAGATTTCTTTTTCAAACGTTCCAACCCCAGTGATCCCTTGTGCTACTAATCATGATCCTCTACTGAGTTTTCTCATGGTCATCCCATTGTATATGGAGATGTCACATTGCTGCATTAATAGCGTTCTTAATATGTGACAGTTATGGTCATCTGTAGGTATAGCCATTGATGCCAGATGGTCGTTGGGCACTAAGATTGTGGTTGGGCAAATTAACTTTTTGTTGGGCACACTTGTATAGTCATATCTACAGACCTCCATTGTGCCTCTCATTTCTAAGGACAAGAGGCTGTTGTTATGTAAAGCCACACACCTTCCGTACCAGGGTCTTTCAAGATTTCTACTATGCAATTAGTAATCCAATAGACAGGTCAAATATTGCTCATATTGACTGAATCAGGCTTGAGGGGCAATTCACAGAGCTGGGTTTCTCTTGTTCAAACATTATTTTCTTTATGCCATGTTTTATTCATATAGGGACCTTGCCAAATGTTGGACTGTTCCTAATCCAAATTCAAATTCAAACTTAGTGGGTAGCTAGGCTGTAGCCAGCATGAGCTCTGAATGTTATTGTTTTCTGCATTGTTTGGGCTTACCCTAAGCCTAGGACATTGTTTGCTTCCTCCTGTTCCTGGGGACAGTTCTCCAGTAAATAGAGTTACAATATAAAATAAAATGTTATGAGTTATGAATATTTAATTCACTCTGGCCAATCACTAGGAGTTTTACTGACAATGGCGTGGGCTGGGGACAGAGATAAATATTTAAGGAGCCCTTCTAGTAGGCTTTGCCTGGAGAAAATGCCAATGTGAGGGATTAAGCCATAGCTTCCCAGACCTGATGTCTAGGGAAAGAGAGAAGAGTCTAGATGTATTTGCCTCCCAGACATTTGATTAACTGCCAATTTTCCACCCTCTTTCTTTAAAGTTTCAGTAGAATAATGTTGAGCCGTGTGGTGCCGACATCTACAAAATCGGAGCCATGTTTGGCTAGCCTTAAAGTGGTTGTAAACCCTCACATATACCCAGTGAAGCGAACAGCCTCAGATTATACACAGAGATTAAACAAATCCTCCTACATAGGGATTTATTGTTTATCTGCAGTCTTCTCTTCCCTACTCCCCTTCAAAAGGGCAGAAAAGTGTTAAAATCTTTCTCCATCTGTCAGGAGCACAGAGGAGGGGGCAGAGAGGCTGCAGTTACAGTGCGTGAGAACTGATTGGAGGAAAGGCACACGCCCCCTTCACACAGCAGAAGAACTGTGTTCTGAATAGACAAGCTCCTTGCTGAGCTCTCCCTCCCCCCACACAAATTTTATCTTGTGTCAGGAAAACTTCTCAGAAGTGACTCATGCCGTTAACAGAGGAACAAAGCACCAGAGAGAAATTACACTTAGCCTAGGTTTACATTGATTGCAAATCCCATGCCAAATTAGCGGCTATTGCCAGTAATGTCACCATCCGTATCGGTGCGGCGCCGCAAAATTTCAAAAGTAGTTTCTGTACTTCTTTTGGTGACTTCAGATGCGATTTTAATAAATATCTGTGCAGAAACCCAGACAGATGTCTTTGAAATCACCCCCTGAATTCGGACCGGCATGCGGGTATGAAATTGTGCGAGTTCAGCTAAACACAATTTCAATCCCGCAGCAGTGTGAATTTAGGCTTAGAGCTTTGGAGAGAAACAAGTAAGCACTACTAAAAACTACAGATATACAGTATGTGATTTGCTCAGATTCCATGACTGAGGTTTACAACCACTTTAAAGTAAAATTCCAGCCTTACTATGACTACAAACAGTTAGTTTTTGCCAAGCTGGCCCAAGCAAACTATTTCCTTTATATAAATATGTGGCTGCTGTGTGTTCTGTAATATACTGTAGTAGCACTACCTACATACATAATGTAGTGCAGTGTTGCAGCAGTACAGGCTGCCAGAATGTTATAGCCTTTGCAGCAACCGCATCATTATGTTAAGGAAATAGATTGTTTGGGCCACCTTGGCCCAAAGGAACTATTTAAAATAGTAAAGCTGAAATTCTGCTTTAAGGCTAGTCATAAATGGCTCCAATTTAGGCAGATTACCTGTTGACAGCACCCGGCTCAACATACTTCTACTGAATATTTGAAGGAGCTGGGTCGAAAATTGTTAGCTAATCAGATGCAGTCACTGTTCAGGTTCTGTTTGAATACAACAAGGGAGGGAAAAAGGGGAAGCGCCACCTAAGTACAGCGATTAAAAATGCTTTATTAGCGCAACAATGAGTAACGCCCTGTACACACGGTTGGAAATTCCGACAGAAAAGGTCCAATCGGATTATATACTATATACTTTTTCCGTTGGAAATTCCTATGGAAAAAAATTTCCGACAAAAAAATCAGATCAGACTTTTTCCGATCGTTTGTAGAGAATTCCGCCGAACAAAGTGCCACGCATGCTCAGATCAAATTACGAGACCAAAGCTATTGGCTACTAGCCTCTATGTAGTCCTGTCGTATGCAACGAACGTCATCACGTTCCGAATGAATGGATTTTCCGACAACTTTGTCCAACCGTGTGTATGCAACACGGACAAAATCCATCAGAAAAAATCAGACGGATTTTGTGGTTGGAATGTCTGACCTTGTGTACAGGGCATTACACTTACAGGATAGACGGTAGTTCAGGCTCATAATGTCCAAGGGTGAAGGAGATGTTTAAGCCTTTTGGCGTCCATAAAGGTTCTCTGACTACTGCAAGCACCATTCATACACTGACAGCACAGCAACCTCATATCCCCATCAGAGTCCCCCTTTATATCAGATGTCCCCATCAGAGTACTCCTTTACATCAGATGTCCCCATCAGAGTCCTCCTTTACATCAGATGTCCCCATCAGAGTCCTCCTATACATCAGATGTCCCCATCAGAGTCCTCCTTTACATCAGATGTCCCCATCAGACTTCTCCTTTACATCAGATGTCCCCATCAGACTTCTCCTTTACATCAGATGTCCCCATCAGAGTCCTCCTATACATCAGATGTCCCCATCAGAGTCCTCCTTTATATCAGATGTCCCCATCAGACTTCTCCTTTACATCAGATGTCCCCATCAGAGTCCACCTTTACATTGGGTGTCCCCATCAGAGTCCCCCTTTACATCAGATGTCCCCATCAGAGTCCTCCTTTACATCAGATGTCCCCATCAGAGTCCTACATCAGATGTCCCCATCAGAGTCCCCCTTTACATCAGATATCCCCAACAGAGTCCTACTTTACATCAGATGTCCTCATCAGAGTCCTCCTTTATATCAGATTTCCCCATCAGAGTCCTCCTTTACATCAGATGTCCCCATCAGAGTCCCCCATTACATCAGATGCCCCCATCAGAGTCCTCCTTTACATCAGATGTCCCCATCAGAGTCCTCCTTTATATTAGATGTCCCCATCAAACTCCTCCTTTACATCAGATGTTCCCATCAGAGTCTTACATCAGATGTCCCCATCAGAGTCCTCTTTTCCATCAGATGCCCCCATCAGAGTCCCCCATTACATCAGATGCCTCCATCAGAGTCCTCCTTTACATCAGATGTCCCCATCAGAGTCCTCCTTTATATTAGATGTCCCCATCAAACTCCTCCTTTACATCAGATGTTCCCATCAGAGTCCTACATCAGATGTCCCCATCAGACTCCTGCTTTACATCAAATGTCCCCATCAGAGTCCACCTTTACATCAGGTGTCCCCATCAGAGTCCCCCTTTACATGAGATGTCCCCATCAGAGTCCTCCTTTATATCAGATGTCCCCATCAGAGTCCTCCTTTACATCAGATATCCCCATCAGAGTCCTACATCTGATGTCCCCATCAGAGTCCTCCTTTACATCAGATGTCCCCACCAGAGTCCCCTTTTAGATTAGATGTCCCCATCAGAGTCCCCCTTTACATAAGTTGTCCCCATCAGAGTCCTACATCAGATGTCCCCATCAGAGTGCTACATCAGATGTCCCCATCAGAGTCCACCTTTACATCAGATGTCCCCATCAGAGTCCCCCTTTACATTAGATGTCCCCATCAGAGTCCCCCATTACATCAGATGTCCCCATCAGAGTCCCCCTTTACATTAGATGTCCCCATCACAGTCCTCATTTACATTAGATATCCCCATCATAGTCCTCCTTTACATTAAATGTCACCATCAGAGTCACCCTTTATATCAGATGTCCCCATCAGAGCCCCCCTTTACATTAGATGTCCCCATCAGAGTCCTCCTTTACAACAAATGTCACCATCAGAGTCATCCTTTACATTAAATATCACCATCAGAGTCCTCCTTTACATTAGATTTCTCAATCAGAGTCCTCCTTTACAGTAGATGTCACCATCAGAGTCCTCCTTTACATTAAATGTCACCATCAGAGTCCTCCTTTACATTAGATGTCACCATCAGAGTCCCCCTTTACATTAGATGTCACCCCTCTCCCCCCTCATACTCACAGCTCTCACAGCAACTCGCCTTCCATCCACCTTTGGACCAGCCGGGATGAGTCAGAGAAACTGGAAGTGAAGGCAATGCTATAGAGGGGGTGTTTTTTGGGGGCAGAGCTCTGCTTCCCATAGTAGCTGTGTGTCCGGCGCCCTGCACACACTTAAAGGGCCGCCACTCTTTAAAATAATACTTGCTTTTATTTAATTCAGACTTCTCTGAAAAGGAAATTCCTTTATTTTATTTTTTTATTTAAAAAATCCCAGAGTGCAGATAAATAGGAGTAAATAGGAGTACACAGGTAAAAGCATATGTGAGTAGTACACATTTCACATTAGCATGACTGAAGTAATCATATATTGGTGGTACCTTGAATGGCACAAAGATTCCGTCAGAAATCAAATGATGCTGTGAGGAACTGTAGTCCACAATTCTATTGCTGCTAATATAGACCAGGGCAAATCCAGCTCAGATAACAGAAGAGGGTGGCATAGTCCATTAGACATCAAATGGTCCTAGTTTATTTTATTTTTTTGCTATTTTTACAAATATACAGAACATTACTTGTTTTTTAGTCTCTGCAGATCAGTTTTATGTGTTTATATTTGTTTTTACCTGCAACGTACAGTATATTACAGTCAATTCCCGCTTAATTTGTGTTAAAAAAGTTTAGTTGAGCCTTGCCCCCCATGATATCATCTGCTTTATAAGTGTTGTGTGCAGTGTATCTGACAAGGTTTAAGAAAGGGGGAGTGTCCCAGAAACATGTTGCCCCCCTGTCACACCACTTTTTCCCCATTCACTGTGCTCTCAAATGTAACAGACACCATTCTCCTGACAACTGAAAGACTAAATGGCTTCAGCTCACATGTACCGGCCATCACTTGGAGTCAGCAAAGCATAAAAAAGCTTGAGAGGCACCATAGTATAATATCATACCCCAAATGATTTCAGGTGACAAAATGCGTTGGGAGGAGCCAAAACACCTGACCCCTGGAACTAGTTGTATATATTTTTGGAGCATGTGCATTTTTATCCTGTAAGTGTCCTAACTTTTAAATTTGTGGTAATTTTTTTTTTTTTGTTGGTGCCTCTCTAGGTTTTTTCATGCTTTGCTGAGTGATGCTACTCTGAGGCTATACTGATATATGCTCTGGAGGAGAAAGTGCATACGATTTAGAGTGAGGATTTGGTGGAGACACAAAATGCATTTGCTTTGGCAAGCACATTTGTGTGAGACATGGTGGTGGATCACAACGCTCTCACCCTTGCATGGAGAAACACATATGGGAATAGAATCGAAAAAAAATATCTCTTTGATCACCATGGGGCTGTCATGACTATTCATTCATTTGGACTCACTTTTCATTTCCATTCATTGATTTACTATATACAGTGCCTTGCGAAAGTATTCGGCCCCCTTGAACTTTTCAACCTTTTGCCACATTTCAGGCTTCAAACATAAAGATATAAAAAAATTTTTTTTTGTGAAGAATCACCAACAAGTGGGACACAATTGTGAAGTGGAATGAAATCTATTGGATAATGTAAACTTTTTTAGCAAATAAAAAACTGAAAAGTGGTGCGTGCAAAATTATCTGGCCCCTTTACTTTCAGTGCAGCAAACTCACTCCAGAAGTTCAGCGAGGATCTCTGAATGATCCAATGTTGTCCTAAATGACTGATGGTGATAAATAGAATCCACCTGTGTGTAATCAAGTCTCTGTATAAATGCACCTGCACTGTGATAGTCTCAGGGTTCTGTTGAAAGCGAAGAGAGCATCATGAAGACCAAGGAACACACCAGGCAGGTCCGTAATACTGTTGTGGAGAAGTTTAAAGCTGGATTTGGATACAAAAAGATTTCCCAAGCTTTAAACATCCCAAGGAGCACTGTGCAAGCGATCATTTTGAAATGGAAGGAGTATCAGACCACTGCAAATCTACCAAGACCTGGCCGTCCCTCTAAACTTTCAGCTCAGACAAGGAGAAGACTGATCAGAGATGCAGCCAAGAGGCCCATGATCACTCTGGATGAACTGCAGAGAACTACAGCTGAGGTGGGAGAGCCTGTCCATAGGACAACAATCAGTCGTACAGTGCACAAATCTGGCCTTTATGGAAGAGTGGCAAGAAGAAAGCCATTTCTCAAAGATATCCATAAAAAGTCTTGTCTAAAGTTTGCCACAAGCCACCTGGGAGACACACCAAACATGTGGAAGAAGGTGCTCTGGTCAGATGAATCCAAAATCAAACTTTTTGCCCACAATGCAAAACGATATGTTTGGCGTAAAAGCAACACAGCTCATCACCCTCAACACACCATCCCCACTGTCAAACATGGTGGTGGCAGCATCATGGTTTGGGCCTGCTTTTCTTCAGCAGGGACAGGGAAGATGGTTAAAATTGAGGGGAAGATGGATGCAGCCAAATACAGGACCATTCTGGATGAAAACCTGTTGGAGTCTGCAAAAGACCTGAAACTGGGACGGAGATTTATCTTCCAACAAGACAATGATCCCAAACATACAGCAAAATCTACAAAGGAATGGTTCACAAATAAACGTATCCAGGTGTTAGAATGGCCAAGTCAAAGTCCAGACCTGAATCCAATTGAGAATCTGTGGAAAGAGCTGAAAACTGCTGTTCACAAACGCTCTCCATCCAACCTCACTGAGCTCGAGCTGTGTTGCAAGGAAGAATGGGCAAGAATTTCAGTCTCTCGATGTGCAAAACTGATAGAGACATACCCCAAGTGACTTGCAGCTGTAATCGCAGCAAAAGGTGGCTCTACAAAGTATTAACGCAAAGGGGCCGAATAATTTTGCACGCCCCACTTTTTATTTTTTTATTAGTTAAAAAAGTTTAAAAAATCCAATAGATTTCGTTCCATCTCACAATTGTGTCCCACTTGTTGGGGATTCTTCACAAAAAATACAATTTTTATATCTTTATGTTTGAAGCCTGAAATGTGGCAAAAGATTGAAAAGTTCAAGGGGGGCGAATACTTTCGCAAGGCACTGTATATATATATATATATATATATATATATATATATATATATATATACACAGTGGGGCCGAAAAATATTCACACCCCCTGAAATTTTTCACTCTTTGTTATATTGCAGCCATTTGCTAAAATTATTTAAGTTCATTTTTTTTCCTTATTAATGTACACACAGCACCCCATATTGACAGAAAAACACAGCATTGTTGACATTTTTGCAGATTTATTAAAAGAGAAAAACTGAAATATCACATTGTCCTAAGTATTCAGACCCTTTGCTTTGACACTCATATATTTAACTCAGGTGTTGTCTATTTCTTCTGATCATACTTGAGATGGTTCTACACCTTCATTTGAGTCCAGCTGTGGTTGATTATACTGATTGGACTTGATTAGGAAAGCCACACACCTGTCCATATAAGAACTTACACCCCACAGTGCATCACAGAGCAAATGAGACTCATGAGGTCAAAGGAACTGCCTGAAGAGCTCGGAGACAGAATTGTGGCAAGGCACAGATCTGGCCAAGGTTACAAAAATAATTCTGCTGCACTTAAGGTTCTTAAGAGCAGAGTGGACTCCATAATCATTAAATGGAAGACGTTTGGGGCGACCAGAACCCTTCCTAGAGCTGGCCGTCCAGCCAAACTGAGCTATCAGGGAAGAGCCTTGGTGAGAGAGGTAAGGAAGAACCCAAAGATTACTGTGGCTGAGCTCCAGAGATGCAGTCGGGAGATGGGAGAAAGTAGTAGAAAGTCAACCATCACTGCAGCCCTCCACCAGTCGGGGCTTTATGGCAGAGTGGCCCGAAGGAAGCCTCTCCTCAGTGCAAGACACATGAAAGCCCATATGGAGTTTGATAAAAACACCTGAAGGACTCCAAGATGGTGAGAAATAAGATTCTGTGGTCTGATCAGACCAAGATAGAACTTTTTGGCCTTAATTCTAAGCAGTATGTGCGGAGAAAAACAGGCACTGCTCATCACCTGTCCAATACAGTCCCAACAGTGAAGCATGGTGGTGCAGTGTCATGCTGTGGGGGTGTTTTTCAGCTGCAGGGACAGGACGACTGGTTGCAATTGAGGGAAAGATGAATGCGGCCAAGTACAGGGATATTCTGTACGAAAACCTTTTCCAGAGTGCTCATGACCTCAGACTGAGCCGAAGGTTTACCTTCCAACAAGACAAGGACCCTAAGCACACAGCTAAAATAACAAAGGAGTGGTTTCACAACAACTCTGTGACTGTTTTTGAATGGCCCAGCCAGAGCCCTGACTTAAACCCAATTAAGCATCTCTGGAGAGACCTTAGAATGGCCGTCCACCAATGTTTACCATCCAACCTGACAGAACTGGAGAGGATCTGCAAGGAGGAATGGCAGAGGATCCCCAATTCCAGGTGTGAAAAACTTGTTGCATCTTTCCCAAAAAGACTCATGGCTGTATTAGATCAAAAGGGTGTTTCACTAAATACCGAGCAAAGGGTCTGAATACTTAGGACCATGTAATATTTCAGTTTTTCTTTTTTTCTGTCAATATGGGGTGCTGTGTGTGCATTAATGAGGAAAAAAATGAACCGTAGACAGCGGTGCTTGTCATTTTGTAAATATCTCCTAAACCGTGTAGGTCTAGGAGATATTTCTTGGACCTACAGGTAAGCCTTAATCTAGGCTTACATGTACAGTAGGTCAAAGTGGTTTGTAAGGGTTTACCACCACTTTAAGCTGAAAAGGTGGGCAAAACATTTCACCTATGCTCACTTTAAAGTGGAACCTCACTCAAAAGTTCCACTCTTTCTCCTCCTCCTCCTTTACACTTAGAACATAATTATTTTTGGGAGGTGATTTGGTACCTGTTTTTGCAGGTACCCGATCTTCCACTTCTGGTTGAAACGCCAAGGTGATCCTAGCAGAATTTTTGGCCCCCCTCCTCCCCCCACAGCCTTCTGGGAAACATCACGGGTCCTAGAAGACTGCGGGACCAATCACACAGCACAGCTCCCATTCGTTTTGTTTAATTGGATGGACTTGTGTTTTTTTTCCAACGAGATTAAAGTGGTTGTAAACCCTTACAAACCACTTTGACCTACAGGTAAACCTAGATTAAGGCTTACCTGTAGGTCCAAGCAATATCTCCTAAACCTATATGGTTTAGGAGATATTTGCCCGAAAACGGGCACCACTGTCTACGGCGCATGCGCCGTAGACAGCGGCGCGCAGGCGCACTGAGCGTGGCATTCTCAGCGACGGAGCTGCCGCGCGTGTCGGCTCCCGTGCGCATGCGCGGGAGTGACTTCATCGCGGCTTCGCCGAATGACAGCGGCGGAGCTGCGAGACCCCACCAACAAGATGGATGCGGCGGACTACAGGGGACAGCGGCGACTTCGCTGGCTCCTGTGTCAGGTAAGTGACACATAATGGGCTACTATGCGATGCATAGTAGTCCATTATGCTTTGCCTTTGCAGGGAATGAAAGAGGAAGTAAACTCATCAGGGTTTACTTCCTCTTTAACTATGTAACTATGTGGCTACACAGAGGTTGGGGACCTGTCATTTACTGTTCAGGCTGCAGAGAAAGGAATGGGTGTTTGAGCTTTGGGGTGCGCACCCAAATTCAATAGTCTGCGAACACCAATGGTCAGCAGGAACTGACCGCGATTTGAATCGTTAATGGGCAGGCTGAATGTACCAAGTTGAGATTGATAAATTGGGTATAGCCAGCCTTCTGGATTTTCTTGCGATTATCGCTAGCGGCTGCTATAGCTGCTAGCAATAATCTCTTGCTTTTCCTGGCAGGGATGGCTCACACCGCCCGCCCCCGCAACGTACCTATTTTAGCTATTTTCTCAGTGTAACTTTTTTTTATATTTTGCCAAAAAAAGGGTTATAACATTCATTAACCACTTCACCTCCGGAAGGTTTGCGATATGGCATTGCGCACTAACTGACAATTATGTGGTTGTGTAACGCTGTAACCAAATAAAATGTATGTCTTTTTTTCCCCACAAATAGTGTTATTTGATTACTTCTGCTTTTTTATTTTTTGCTCTATAAACAAAAAGGTCAACAATTTTGAAAAAAAAAGCAATATTTTTTACTTTCTGCTATAAAACATATGCAATTAAAAAATTTAAACAAATCAAATTTTTTCATAAATTTAGGCCAATGTGTATTCCAGTACATATTTTTGTTAAAAAAAAACAAACCCATTAAATGTATATTGATTGGATTGCACAAAAGTTAAAGCATCTACAAGCTATGAAGAGATTTATTTATTTTTACTAGTAATGGCGGCAATCAGTGACTTATAGCGGGACTGCGATATTGTAGCAGACAAATCAGACACTAATACCGCATACACACGATCAGACATTTCCACAACAAAATCCATGGGATTTTTTCGAAGGATGTTGGCTCAAACTTGTCTTGCATACACAGGGTCACACAAATGTTGACGGAAATTCCGAACGTCAAGAATGCGGTGATGTACAACACATACGACTAGCTGAGAAAATTGAAGTTCAATAGCCAGTGCAGCTCTTCTGCTTGATTCCAAGCATGTGTAGAACTTTGCGCATCGGAATTGTGTACACACGATCAGAATTTCCGACAACAGATTTGTTGTCGGAAAATTTGAGATCCAGATCTCAAATTTTGTGTGTCGGAAATTTCCGATGGAAAATGTCCGATGGAGCCTACACATGGTCAGAATTTCTGACAAAAAGCTCCCATCAAACATTTTCCATCGGTAGAATCCGACCGTGTGTACGCAGCATTACTGACACTTTTGGGGAACCAGTGACACTAATACAGTGATCAGTGCTAAAAATATGCACTGTCACTGTACTAATGACACTGACTGGGAAGAGGTTAACATCAGGGGTGGCAAAAGTGATACTAAAGTCTTTATTTTTTTTTATTTAAAAATAACAAATATGTTATACTTACCTGCCCTGTGAAGTTGGTTTTGCACAAAGCAGCTCAGATCCTCCTCTTCTGGGTCCCTCGCTGGCGTTCATGGCCCCTCCCTCTTGCTGAGTGCCCCCACAGCAAGCAGCTTGCTATGGGGCCACCTGAGCCGAGCTGCAGCAACACGTGTCCATCCAGACAGGGAGGCCCCACCGCGCCCCCTCTCCTCATTGGCTCACTGACTATGATTGACAGCAGCAGGAGCCGATGGCGCCACGCTGCCATCTCAGCCAATGAGGAGGGAGAGTCCCAGCAGCTGAGACTGCCCTGCAACATTGCTGGATTGAGATGGGCTAAGGTAAGTATTAGGGGGGAGCCGAGGGGGGCTGCTGCACACAGAAGGTTTTAATCACTTTAACTGTGTTCCTGGCCAGTCTTTTTGTATAGTGTGGGAGGTGCTTTTACTAGGAGAAGGCAAGGATCCATGCTTTGCAGGAACACAGGATCCATGCCTTCTGTACTGACAGAATGGAAATCTGCCTTGTTTACATAGGCAGACTGCTGTTCTGCCTGTGTAAGAAATGATCAGTGGGTGCCGGTGGAACATCAAGTCTGCGGTACTCGCTGATTGGCTCCCATTGTGTATAATCACAGTGGGAGTGATGATACCCGGAGGCACGGAATCATATATACATGATTCAGTGTGAGGGGTGGACTGACAACTCATGGGGCCCCCGGGCAATAGTAGATTATGGGGCCCCGGGCAATAGAATATTATTGGGCCCCCAGGCAATAGTAGATTATGGGGCCCCTGGGCAATAGAATATTATGAGGCCCCCAGGCAATAGGAGATTATGGGGCCCCCAGGTAATAGGAGATTATGGGGCCCCCAGGCAATAGGAGATTATGGGGCCCCCAGGTAATAGGAGATTATAGGGCCCCCAGGCAATAGGAGATTATGGGGCCACACAGTATACACACACACACACACACACAATATACACACACAGTATACACACACAGAATACACACATTGAAAAGGTACTGGAGAGGCGGGGCAGGTATAATCTTGGGATTTTTTAAAAAACACAGATTTTTACATACTGTCCCTGGTTTTATTGAGCCTGGCAACCCTGATGGGGCCCCTTAGAGGCATGGGGCCCTCGGGCAGTGCCCGAGTGCTCGAATGGTCAGTCCGCCGCTGTTCAGTGCACAGCTGCTGCCCTGTAAAACTGCTAAAGAGCTGGCGACAAGTGGTTAAAGTATATTTTTTTCCCAAAAAATTGCATTTAAAAAAAACGATGCAGAAATACTGTGTGACATAAAGAATTGCAATGATCGCCATTTTATTCTCTAGGGTGTCTGCTAATATATATATATATATATATATATATATATATATGTATATATATATATATATATGTATATATATATATATATATGTATATGTGTGTGTGTGGGGGGGGGGATTTTAAGTAATTTTCTAGCAAAATTAAAAAGATTTTTTAACCACTTAAAAAATTATTTAACCACTTTCTGCCTGCCTATAGCAGAAGCCGGGAAGTGGTTCAGTTATTCTGACTGGGCGTCGTATGATATCCAGCAGGATAACAAGCCAACACGTGCCAGCGGGGGCATGCAGCACGCCGATCAGTGGTATGGTCTGTCAGTGTGACACACTGCAACTCCGATCTCTGACGGAGGCTCTTTACCATGTGATCAGCTGTGTCCAATCACAATGTAAACAGGAAAAACCATGTATGGGCTTTTCCTCTATTGCGTCTGACAGACGCGAGTAGAGGAGAGCCGATCGGCTGCTCTCCTGGGGGGGGGGGGGTCTGCAGTGATTAATTATCAGTGCAGCCCCACCCAAGAGGATGCCCACCCAGGACCACCAGCGATGCCCACCAATGACCACCAGGGATGCCAATCAGTGCCCATTAATGATGCCAATTATTGCCTATGAATGTTGCCAATCATTGTCGATCATAAATGCCTGCCAGTGCCTCCTCATCAGTGACTGCCATCTATCAGTGTACATCAGTTCAACCCATCAGTGCCACCCATAAGTACCCATCAGTGCAGCCTTTCAGTGCCCATCAGTGATACCTATCAGCGTCACCTCATTGGTGCCACCTTATCAGTGCCCGTCAGTGAAAGAGAAAATGTATTTTCCACATTTTTTGTCTTTTTTTTTATTCTTTTAGCAAAATATAAAAACCCCAGAGGTGATCAAATACCCCCAAAAGAAAGCTTGATTAGTGGGAACAAAATGATAACAATTTAGTTTGAGTACAGTCTAGCACGACCGTGCAATTTCCATTTAAAAAGCGACAGTTCTGAAAGCTGAAATTTGGCTTGGGCAGGAAGAGGGGAAAGTGCCCGGTATTGAAGTGGTTAAACGAAGAGTGGCAGAAAAGGCTTGATGGGCAAGTGGCAGAAAAGAAAGTGTCATGCCAGTGACAGCACCAGGAGCGTGCTGATGAAGCAGAATGGGTGGCATTAGGCAGCAGGGTTGATGGCCAGTGTAGCTGGAGCTGTAAAGTTGTCAGAGAAGAGAGAGAGAGAGATAGGGAGAGGGAGGGAGGGAGCAGAGGCAGACATGTCAGAGCTGCCTGGGACAGAGGGCGGGGAGGAAGGTGGGGAGTGGAAGGATCACAACTCACACTGAGACTTGGGGCTTCTTATTGCACACACACACCATGGACAGTGCTGAGCAAGGTAAGGGGTACAGGTGGGATCAGCATGCATGATCTACAAGTGCTGTGTGTGTCCTCATCCCTCTGCCATTCCATCTATTGCTGTGTATAGAGCTGCCATGTGTGTCTGGCAGCATGTGGATGGTGTGCACAGCTGCCTCCAATCCAGATGGTAGGGATCACACCATGGCAGTCTGTTACTTTGTAGCTTGTTGATCCCTTTCCTGGGGTGTTTGTGTATAGAACTAATCACTGCAAGGGTTTGCTTTGTCTAGTGCTTTTTATTTCTGTATTTGATCAGATAAAGTTAGTCTACATCTACACCAAACATTGGGGATTAGCGCCCTGCCTGCCCCTGCTTTCCGCTTTAACCCTTTTGGTGCCTTGCACCTGTCCCCTGCCTGCTCATCCATCCCATTCCCATCTCCAGCTCTGCACTGACAGCTGTGACAAGCTGTGTCTGGTCTTCCCTGTATAGTGTCTGGTCTGCCCAGTATAGTGTCTGGTCTGCCCAGTATAGTGTCTGGTCTGCCCTGTATAGTGTCTGCTCTGCCCAGTATAGTGTCTGCTCACAGCCTCTCTGGGTGTTTGTAAAGCTGGCTGGGTTATTGGATTTTCCTTCATCCTAACACTTCCTCAATATTAGGGCAGATACTTCTAAAAATAAAAAACATGACATTATAGGGAAACAGATATTGATAACATGTTTCCATATTTTCTTCATTATTCATTTACCTTACGAAATAGTGATCAGCACCATCTTGTGTTGGGATTAATGATACACATGTCTCAAAATAAATGAAAGTCTGCAAAGATCCTGAGTTACAAGGTCCCCTTTGTATGGCACAATAAGGACAATGTTAGGGAAACTGAGACCCAAAACGTTTTTGTAACCCGCCGTGCAGAATGTTACTTTGTGCTAGCTGTCATGTTGGGCAAAAAATAGGCACCAAATGACAGCTGCTACTTTTTCAGTAGAGGATTGCTGGACAGGATGTGAGCTGTGCATCTGAAAATGTTGATGCCCCTAAACTTTATTTTGATGTTTTAAAACTTTAAGGCTTTATGCACGCGGGTGTATTAAAAACTTCCATTAATGCTGCATGTTTCTGCCAGGAGCTGGCAAAAATAAAAATGCTAGTTTTGGAGCATAATTAAACACATTTATAGGCGTATGGCATTTAGAAGTGTATGCACAAAAACTCGTTGTAGTGGCTAAAATATTCGTTTATTTGGCCTTTTGGAATTTATTTGTGTGTGTGTGTACGTAAATTATGCCAGCAATCTCCTCTCTGAACTCAGGTTTCGCCCATTTTTCTTATGACTCTAAAACGCTGCCGAATGGTTAAGTATAAGGGCTCATTCACACAGATGCATAGGGGTTGATTTATTAAAAGTAGAAGCCAATCGGCTTCCATGTTTTATTGTCGAAGCTTAATTGATCAAGCTGAAGTTAGAGGCTGATTGGCTATCATGCACAGCTGCACCAGATTTTGCACTCTCCAGTTTTACTTAGGGCCGGTTCACACTGCGGGCGATGCGAGGCGACACGACTTGCCTCGCCGCGATCTGACAAGTCGCCCCCGTTCTGTACAATGGAACCGTTCTGAGAGGAGCGACTCGAGTCGCTCCGACTCAGAAAAAAGGTTCCTGTACTACTTTTGGGCGACCTCGGGGCGACTTGCATTGACTTCTATACAGAAGTCATTTGCAAATCGCCGCTGAGGTCGCGGCGAGGCAAGTCTGTGTCGCCTTGCATCGCCCGCAGTGTGAACCGGCCCTGAGGGTGGCCATACATTATACAATTTTCTTCTATAGATTTCCTCTGGATTTACCAAAACCATATAATATGAGGTCAAATCTGAACACTTTCAGTTTGTGTGCAATCAGACAGGCCCTTGTACTACACAGTTGAAGGTAAATCTAAAGGAAATTGAATAAGAAAATTGTATGGTGTATGGCCAGCTTTAGGCTACTTTCACACTAGGGCTGCCAAGCGTTAGCACCGCTCGTTTTAGTGTCGCTTTTCGGCCACTAGCGAGGCACGTTTAACCCCAGCTAGTGGCCCAGGAAGGGGTTAAAAGCACCCGTGCTGTGACGCTTAGGAAGCGCTCGCCATTTTTTTTAAGACAGAGAAACCGGACCACAATAACAGAAATAATATGTTGGCTGATAAACAAGCAATGATACATCTACACAGATACAGACGGATAACAAAACAACAATGTGGAGTGGTCCAAACTTGGGTTCTCCCACGGGTGTAGACTCTCTAAATGGTGCTAGGGCGACTCCATCCGCGTAGGGCAAAGTTTGGAGTGTCTGAGCCGTAGAAGTGTTAGGTTCCCTTGGTCCCGGGGGATTCAGCCTCCCCTCCAACTTTTCCTTTTGTCATACAGAGAGGAATATAGGGGGTAGTGTAGTATCTCTAGGGTGGTGGGGTCCAAGAGGGGAGAAATAGAAAGGAGGAATTGGGGGCAGGAAGAGAAAACATGCCCATTCATTTCAATGGGCAGGGCGTTTTGAGAGCACTTCCAAACCACCCTAGAGATGCTGCTTGCAGGACTTTTCAGAACGTCTCGCAAGTGCACTGCCCCAGTGTGAAATTCACACTGAAATGAATGGGAGGCAGTTTTCAGGCGTTTAGAGGCTATTTCAAGTGCTAAACTGCCTGAAAACCACCTCAGTGTGAAGCCAGCCTTAATCAACCCCATTAGTTCTATGTCCAGTTCTGTGCACCAGTAGCTGTCAAACTGGGCTGTGCAGGTAAGTCCTTACATAATGGTGTGTGTCCAGTCATTTCAGGGACATGCAATCTGGGGAAGCGGGTGAGGCATAACATAAAAAGATAAAAATAATAATCAAGGGTTGTAATTCGTTGACCTGGGTTCACAGAGAACTCAAATGGGGGGTAGGCAGCCGAAGTCCTACCCCACCACTGGTCAAAATGTGGGGCTCCTAGCACCTATGGCTTCCAGAGATATGGGGCTTCTTGTGTAGCCTTTCAGAAGATACATACAGAGTGGCCAGTTTAAATACAAGCAGACTGAGAGGAAGAGCTCACAGTGCCTCTCCTCACTTTTTGTCAGAGGCACTGAGCTCAATGGACAGCTTGGACCTTAGACCAATGATAAAGCACCATTGGTCCAAGTTGTCCAATAAAAATGCTGCAGTGGAGGCTCTCCTCTCACTGCAGTGTCATAGAAGGGGCGTGTGTCTAAAAGACAAACACTCTCTTCCAGCCCAGGAAAAGACACGTGTCAATGGGTATAAGGTTTACCCACAATCCCATGTTTTTCTCACACAGTTAAAGTGGAAGTAAACCCATGGATTTAAACAGTTAAAAAAAAAGGCATGCCGGGAATGCTAACTGCACACTGTGCTCTCAGCCAAATTATCAAACCATCCAATGGCATGTGTCATAACGAATCACATGTGCAGCACCATAGCAGTTGAAGATTAAACAGAGGCAAAGATGGGAGCTTCCTTGGCTGAAAACGATAGGGGAGTTTACTTCCACTTTAAGAGGGAGAATCTGATGCTGCTGAAAAGGTACTTATTAAATTAAGCTAAATAATATATTATTATGCCATATGTTATAACATCATTTTTTATTTACTGTGAAATTACCAGTTTGAAGTTATAACTTCAAACTTCAGTAATTTGTCCGTTAAGCCACCTGCTTGAGTACAGTTTTGGAAATATAGTAAATTACCTTAAAAACAATATATAATAATTATTTGTATATTACTAACTTATGGTAATTAACCACTCGCCACCCAGGCAAATTCTGCCACTTCTCTCCTACATGTAAAAATCATAATTTTCTTTGCTGTAAAATTACTTAGAACCCCCAAACATTAGATCTTAAAGGGACCCGCTTTTGTAAATATGCAGTAATTTCTACATAATATTTAATTTTACCTGTGCCCAAGACATACAGATTTTGGGGTCACGTTTTAAAAAGAATGGAGGGATTCATTAAAAAATATATTTGTTGCAACAAACATTTGTGCTTTCTGGGCAGGTCATTGTTTTGTGTTTTGCAGATTGAGGGCTCATGCACTGCGTTGTGGTTTTTGCATACATATGTCAATGTACCTGGCCTACTGTGATGTGTTTAGCAGCCATTCATCGTGACTTCCACCCTAAAGCCCCGTACACAGGATCAGAAAATTGTACGGAAAATACCGCTTTCAAAGCGATCGTCTGATAATTGGATCATTAGTACAGAGCTTTCGAGAGCCAATCATGACAGTTCATCCAATATTATTCTATCGGACATGCATGAATTTGTTTTTACGTATGATGCCAGATCGTACAATTTTCGTTTATTCAGTACAGCTTTTATTTTTGAAAATGAAATACACATTCATTATAACACATGACATCACTTCCAATTTTTTTTTTCTGTCGTACAGGAATTTTTGTGACTTTAGTGAACTCATCAGATTCGATCTGAGATTAGCTTGCAAAAAAAAAATAAAAAATGGATGATCATTCGC
This sequence comes from Lithobates pipiens, assembly GCF_037356315.1. NCBI lineage: Eukaryota > Metazoa > Chordata > Amphibia > Anura > Ranidae > Lithobates > Lithobates pipiens. Next base: position 481,519,955 of record NW_027507764.1, on the reverse strand, counting down.
CCGATAATCTGATCGTGTGTACCTGGCATAGTGCACTGTAATGTAGAGGGGAGGGCACTACAGTGTGTGCTGTGGTCCATTGTTTGAAAATTGATCCAATTCTGGTGCAGTAGCAGCCCATTCATAATGGACTGCCTTAAAATAACGCGTGTTAATTCACCACTAATGGAGAATGTTAATGGGCCCTCTAATGTTCAAGTGCTGTGTAAACTTTCAATGGCAGAGTAAAGCCCGGTCGTTTTTCCAATATCAATGATTTTCATTATTAGTGTTTAAGCGTGATGATTAAAAGAAGAATGCAATGAATGTTTATATCAACCAGAACCAATGCTTGGCTCTCTTGTTAAATGTTTGTGTGTACACACATAGATGCTTACTTTGTTCATACAAGCACCAGTGTTATCTGAGCTTTGCTGGACTCCAAATACTCTGTGAAATGGTGTCCAGATGTCCTTAGGTTATAGATCAGGGGTCTCAAACTGGCAGCCCTCCAGCTGTTTTGCGAAACTACAAGTCCCATGAGGCATTGCAAGGCTGACAGTTACAAGCATGACTCGCACAGGCAAAGGCATGATGGGACTTGTAGTTTCACAACAGCCAGAGGGCTGCCAGTTTGAGACCCCAGTTATAGATTTTTTTTTTTTTCTTGTGACATACGGCAGAAGTTCTCCTCTGCACTGTTACTTGTCAGGGTGATGTAGGAAGTACCTACCTCTACGCTGATCATTGCTGCTCAGGTTCTTTGTGATCTATAGTTTGATGCATTGCAAATAGCGCCAGAGCTTTTATCACATGACCTTTTTTACACCACAGAAGCATTTTCACCATTATTATCACCTTGTTAGTGTAGCGCCGGTACTCCTAATGAGTACGCGCTATGTTTGTAAATTTAGTTTTTGGCCAAAACTTTAGCTACGTTTTGGGGTTAATTGTGCTAAATTGTGCTTTGTTCAGTTTGGCTGGGCTGTATGAAGGTTCTGCTTGATCATAGGTGGTGCTCACGCCTGTGAGAGGCCTTAAAACGCAGTCTGGTTGGACACATTAGGTACCAATCAGTGGGAGTTTGTCTCAATGTGTTTTCCGGGAGAGGGTACTTAAGGTGCTGAAGTCACATGGTTCTGGTCCAGAAGTTGTTGCTGACTCCGTGGTCCTGGTCCTCCTGACCAGCCCCCAGGGGCCCTTATGAAATGAAAAATGAGAAATGTGCAGAGGTAGATAAAGGCATGGTCATCAATGAAAACTTTTTCTAGATCTAAGCCCCTGGTGCCCAACCACAGCCGTATTAGAAGTGTATAATATTATATTGGATAACATTATAAGCCTTATAAGACACTTATTGTGTGGCCTTTAGGGCCCCTGTGGACAGTAGTCTGTGTTTTCCTGTAGTAAGTAAACTGTTTTCTTCACCTTGGTGCATACTCAGGCCAGTTAAGAAAATATTCCCCAGTCTCCAACAACTCCAAAAGACCCTGACCAAGGCAGACCATAGATTATATCAATATGCATATATTGATGCATCATCAGCCTGCCCATACAGGCCCATAGAGCCTGCCCCACCACCCCCACCTTAATAAAGCTCACTACCTAAATGCATTCTTTAACTTGTTTTTTATTTTATTTATTTTTTTGCATATATTTAAAAGATAATTAACAATGCAAACATTGACTCTGGCAGCAAAAGGTTTAAGTGCCGGTTCACACTAGTACGATGCGAGAACCCTGCGATTCAACTGCGGGTTCCCGAATCGCACTCGACACGCACGGCATTTCACACTGCCATATGCGAACTGCTGGGGAGTGTCATTATATCTTAACGACACCCCCATGTCAGCTCACATATCGCACTGCGAACTGACAGTTCGGACATGAATCGGATCGCATATGTGTGAACACACATGCGATCCGATTCTGGTCCGAACAGAAAAAAGGGTCCTGTGCGGGTTTGGACCAAATGCTCTCTGTATGGCTGACATCGCACCCGCACAGACATCGCATGTAATGTGAACAGCAGTGCTCTGCGAATTACATGCGATGTCTGGCATTGCGCTAGTGTGAACCAGCACTAAACCACTGATTTACATATCAACCTGATGGGTTTTTATTGCTATCTGAACATTCGTGAGTGAGAATTTTCCTTATCTACTCATAAAAAATAAAAAACAAAATAAAAATCTACTATCTACTCATACAGTGAGAGCAATTTCACCAGACAGGGAGTGCGGGGAACTCAACAACAAAATATATATATTATAAATATAATTAGAGCTGCACGATTCTGGCCAAAATGAGAATCACAATTTTTTTGCTTAGAATAAAAAGATCACGATTCTCGCAACGTAACATCTTTCACATTATACAAAAAAATGAGCTAACGTTACTGTTTTTTTTTTTTTTTTTGTTTTTTCTTCATTAAAGTAATTTTTTTTAAAAAAAAATTGCATTTGAAAGACCGCTGCGTAAATACAGGTGTGACATAAAATATTGCAACAACCACCATTTTATTCCCTAGGGCAGTGATGGCGAACCTTGGCACTCCAGATGTTTTGGAACTACATTTCCCATGATGCTCATGCACTCTGCAGTGTAGTGGAGCATCATGGGAAATGTAGTTCCAAAACATCTGGGGTGCCAAGGTTTGCCATCACTGCCCTAGGGTGTCTACTAAAAAATACATAGAGAGAGAGAGAGAGATAAATAATGTTTGGGTGTTCTAAGTAAGTTTCTAGCAAAAAAATAAAAAATTTAACTTGAAACCAACAAATGTAAGAAATAGGTTTAATGTTTAAGTGGTTAAACTTTTTTCACTTACACACAGTCTATTCCATTGACAAATTGTTACAATGTTTATACTTAAGTTCAACTGATAAAGAATGTTTTGATTGTTGGCGACTGCCCAGTTTTTCTCTTCCTTAGGCCCCTTTCACACATGCGGATGGTATGTCCGTATTTCATCCATCCGTTTGCGGATGAAATACGGACATACATTCATCCCTATGGGATAGCGGGTGTCTGCGGATGAGCATCCGCAGACACCCGCTATTGTCCGCCTCCGCAACTGTCCGATTCTGCAGATGGAAGAAAATCCTATTTTTCTGTCCGTCTGCAGAGCGGATCGGATGAACACGGACAGACGGTCCGTGCTCATCCGATCCCCATAGAGGAGAGCGGAGAGCTGACAGGGCGGTCCCTGCACAGTGTGCGGAGACCGCCCTGTCCGCCGCCGGCTCAGCTGGGACAACGGAGCGATCCCCGCTGAGCGAGCGGATCATCACGGGGCGGATCATTACTGATCCGCCCCGTGTGAAAGAGGCCTTTCTTTTGAAGGCTGTGGCTTCAGAAGAGCAGAGAGAATTCTTTGCATGGAAAGAATTGTGAAACACTTTAGTCAAGATCACACTAACGATTCTTGATGATTGTGTAGCATATATATATATCAGTGATGGTGAACCTTGGCGCCCCAGATGTTTTGGAACTACATTTCCCATGATGCTCATGCACTCCGCAGTGTAGTTGAGCATCATGGGAAATGTAGTTCCAAAACATCTGGGGTGCCAAGGTTCATATATATATATATATATAGAATTTTATATCCAGCAAACACAGCAACTATACAAAAGTCAGAAAATGCAAGTATAGCCAGAATTGTATTTATTTATTTTTTTTGATTTTTGACAGAGTAGGGAATGGTTAGAAACTTTTGGAGATAAACTATATTACCAAAACTATTGGTACGCCTGCCTTTACACGCACATGAACTTTAATGACACCCCAGTTTTAAGCCGCGTACACACGGGCGGACTGTCTGTCCAACTTAGTCCGCTGAAACACATTTCAGCGGACAGTCCGCTCGTGTGTGGGTTTCAGCGGACTTTTTCAGCGGACAGTCTGGCGGACTAAGTCTTTCGGAATTTCCGTAATATTGTCCGTCCAACTTTGGTTTCAGCGGACAGTCCGCTCGTGAGTAGGCTAGTTCGACGGACTAAGAATGGAGCATGCTCAGAAAGGATTTACACGCCGAAGGTTGCATTGCTGAGTATTGGACGTCCTATTTCTAGTCCCGTCGTACGTGCTGTACACGTCATCGCGCAAGCTTTCAACGGACTGTCTGTTCATCGTGTGTGGTCAAGTCCGTTCATTCAAAAGTAGGACGGACTGTCCGTCGGATTGTCTGACGGACTGTCCGTCGGATTGTCTGACGGACTTAGTTGGCCAGACAGTCCGCCCGTGTGTACGCGGCTTTAGTCCGTGGGGTTCAATATTGAGTTGCTCACCCTTTGCAGCTATAACAGCTTCAACTCTTCTGGGAAGGCTGTCCACAACGGTTAGGAGTGTGTCTATGGGAATGTTTGGCCATTCTTCCAGAAGTGCATTTGTGAGGTCAGACACTGATGTTGGAGAGAAGGCCTGGCTCCACTATAATTCATCCCAAAGGTGTTCTATCCGGTTGAGGCCAGGACTCTGTGCAGGCCAGTCAAGTTCCTCCACCCCAAACTTGCTCATCCATGTCTTTATGGAAATTGCTCTGTACACTGGTGCGTAGTTATATTGGAACAGGAAGGGACCATCCCCAAACCGTTCCCACAAAGTTGGGAGCATGAAATTGTCCAAACTCTGTTGGTTGCACGTCATTTTATGTTAATGTGAGAGAGAATGATTAGTACCTCTCTCAGGTCTCTTTGTTTTTTGCTGTCTGTGGGAAAGATTTAGCTTCATTTCTTGTCCCAGGGACACAGCGGCACTTATGAGGAGTCCAAATCAGAACATTTCCCTATTAGAATATTAGCCATTGCCTCCTGTTCCAATTACCAATTATACATTCTGGATTTCCTATCATTTGCTGTCCTGGGGACAATGGTCGCCAGGATCATTAGAGGGACACAGACAGCAATAAAAAGCTGATGGGGATTCTAACCTGTTTTGAGTTTACTAGTTTTCTAACTAATGCTGGCCATACACCATACGAAAAATAGGGCAAACCCATTTTCGAAAAACGGCATTCGACCGTGAGAGCAAATGATATTGCCATCATGTAATGACCGATAAATTGGTCTGTGGACATAAATGAATCTTTTTATTTATTTTTTGTTTGTTTATTTTTTATTTTTTTACTTATACTTGGTGCAAACCATTCGGACGGGAAGCACATTAACCTTTCAATTTATCGTTCGTTTGGCAGAAAATTTCCAAACTTGTCCTTCGTTTTCTCGGCTCAAAAACATCCCAAAGATTATTGATTTTGTGCCCATTAACTGGCCAAAAAAAGAACGAACTGGCCAAATTACTGAATTTCGGACCATTTTTCGTATAGTGTATGTCCAGCATAACTTTTGAGTTTACAAATATATTAATTTTCCCTTCACTGTGGATAAAATAAATATCACGCTGGCGGCAGCTCCGGCATGTAAACAAACTCCCGGCCACTGTAGCAGCTTGGAGTTTGTTTACATTCTTCCTTGTAGAAGTTATTTGTGCTGTTCCTCTGCCTGACGCACAACATCCCACGCCATGTGTCCCTGGTTCACCATCCCTCCTTGGTGCCCAGGATCTGCATGGCAATATCCGAATGGAGAGTAGCAGGGGACCGGTGACGCCTCACTGCTGAAGTAAGTGTGCGCTCCCTGCGTTTTCTGCTGATCTTGTTGCTGTGTGACATTGGCCTAAGCAGGAGCTTACCTTTGCAGTAATGCTGCTGTTTATATGTTACTTATTCTTTATAGTTTGGTGCACTGTAATAACTTTTTTTTAATTAGTATGCATAATTTGATGCATGACATAAATAGAATCCCATTATAAATTAGATTTTACTTTTGAGAAAGTTGTGTATATAAAGATAATGCTTGAGGATGGTTGTCTTTCCTGTTACAACAGGTCATTCGTGATCGCTGTCACTGAAAGGATTATATAGGATTACCCAAAACTATTCTCTGCGAGGAATAATTCATTTTCTTTCTTAGCTATTAAGGAGACAGTCATTTTTTTAGAATGAAGAAATATTTTGCAGTACTTTATTTCTTTCCTAAGTATTGTCAGTACTGTGGATGCACCATACACGTGTAGTCTAGTGTACCTTGTTGTTTGAAACCTGCTGTCTAGAAGAGCATTTTGGATTTCCCATCACTTTGAACATTTTACATACGTTGTGCTTGTTATGGTAATCAATCAGATTTTTCAGCACCTGTGAAAGGATTGGTAATTGGTCAAATAATTAGAATGTAACTGTAAGGCTCCATTCACACTTGTGCGACTTGTCATGCAACTCTGCACATCAAAGTTGCATGACAAGTCGTTTTCCAATGATAACCATTCCTAATATGTGCGACTTAAAGTTGCAGCAACTTCAAAGTAGTTCACTTTTATGCAACTTGAGGGCCATAGGCTTCATTGTTATCCCTCAGAAGTTGCATGAAAGCCGTACCTGAATGTTATACAATGCAACTTGTGTGCAACAGTTGTCCATTATCACTGGTCAAAGTCCTATCCAAGTTGCTTCAAAGTTGCACTCCAAAGTTGGCACAGCTTTGGAGCCTAACTTGTAGTTCACTAAATGGGTGCAAAGTTAGAATCCTTAATGCAAAACAGAGTCATAATGACAAAGATCATGCATACAAAATAATATAAAGCAGATTATGTAAACCGCAAAAACATGGAGTCTTCACAGCAATGTAGTGCTGAAACAACTAATCGATTAATCGACAACTAATCGATTTATGAAATTAATTGATTATTATTTTCATAATCGATTAATCGGCCGGTAACATAATGGGGCTAAAAAAAAAACTAAAATAATCGCTACTGTAAATATTACTCACTGTTCTACAGTAAAAAAAATGAACCCCTTACGTAGTGATTATCTTCTTTTTTTCTACTATAAAGGGCTAATTTAAATTTTTTTAACCCCATTATGTTAGTAAACATCTTAGACCTGGTTCACATCTATGTGTTTATTGGTGCTTTTTACAGAAATGCACTACAGTTCATTTACATGGTTTCCTATGGGACACGTTCACATCTGAAAGGGTCAGGGACTTTTAACGCAAAATGGTGCTTTATTGGTTCAATATACTTCAATGGAGAAGCTGCAGAAAAGCATGTGATGTGTTTTTTTGCAGCAATTTGTGTTTTTTAATCTGCCCAAAAAAAAGGCAAAAATGCAAATTGCCGTAAAATCACATGCGCAAAAATCAAAACGTACAGCAAAATGCACTGCAGAAACAGATCAAAAGCAAACTGCATAGGTGGGCACCGTGCCTTAATGCAGGCCACACAGATCAATTTTCAGATGAGAATATTCCAACGAAAAATCTTTGCACATTCGCTGAATGGAAGAATTTTGTTTGAAATTTTCACTTGTTTTTAACATTCTGTTTTTAAAATGAATGTAATTTCTGAACGAAAACCATATACAGTGTCCGAAAATTCCTTTGAGGTTTTCTATTTCCAAATTTTCCCGTCACTGTGGTTGAAAATGAACATCAATTTGACCCACATTTTTTTTATTTTTTTTAAAGGTTATTAATCGATTAATCAAAACAATAATCGGCATACTAATCGATTATGAAAATAATCGTTAGTTCTAGCCCTACAGCAATGTGTGTGGCTCGGTCCAGGTAACATGTAGTTGCATAGCATAGTGCTTAAAACACCCTATATTAACAGCAAGTTTAGCTGAGAGTCGCTAGTTAAAGTGGACACTTACCTGTCCAGGGAGCCCACAATGTCGGCACCCGAAGCCGACCCATCCCTCAGCTCCAGGTGCAGGCGCCGGCATCTTTACTAAGGGAAACCGGAAGTGAAGCCTTGTGGCTTCACAGCCTGTTTCCTACTGCGCACAGCGAGTTCTGAATGGTCCCTGCTGTCTTCTGGGACCTGTGTGTCTCCCAGAAGGCAGCGAAGGGGGGGAGGGGAGGGGTTGGACATTGCAAATTTTGCTGCACAGAGTGTGCGTTGATACCTAGATATGACAGGTATCCGCCCCCCTCCCCCCAAGCGATCTGCGGAAGTTCCAATTCTGGGTGGAACTCCGCTTTAAGTAAGACAGTTTAGAACACAAACAGCTACTTGCCATTTTTCTCATTAAAGTGGTTGTAAACCCTTACAACCAACTTTGACCTACAGGTAAGCCTAGATTAAGGCTTACCTGTAAGTCCAAGAAATATCTCCTAAACCTACACGTTTTAGGAGATATTTGCTGAAAGACGGGCACCGCTGTCTATGGCGCCGTAGACAGCGGCACGCAGGCGCACTGAGCGCGCCGCGGTCAACTATGCGATGCATAGTAGTCCATTATGCTTTACCTTTGCAGGGAATGAAAGAGGAAGTAAACTCATCAGGGTTTACTTCCTCTTTAACAGTGTCCCTTTCAGTGAATTTCAGGGTAACGCTGGTAACACTGGCAAACAGCTGGAGGGATCCAAGGCCACAGGACACAGGGGTAATACCCTACTGGAACTGGAGCACTCTGATATCAGTTGGGGTGGTGCTCGGCACAGAAGCTGAGTTTTCTGGAGAAGCTGTGTACTATTAGGCTCTCTCCAGGCTGCCCACATGCCAGTTCTAACAGTGGAGGGCCTCTCGCCTGGTTACAGATCAGAATCTACCTTTATAAAGTGTGATCGCTTTGAGCTGTTTAGTGAGGGCAGTTGAGGTACCTGCCTACTCTTGGCGTGTCCATTAACCCAGGTAATTGGAAGGGGCTAAATGGACCAGCGCCTGGTGATCATTGTCATCTAGAGAGACAGTGAGGGGAAAGCCAAAATTTTAGCCTTGTCTCCAGAACAAGAAATCTTTCCACTGAGATCATCCATATCAGGGACAACCGTCTAGAAGGGAAATTCTACTTTTACTTACTGTTATTTTTTCTATTTATTGTTGTGCATCTGGGATAGAAATGTCCTCAATGCTTTAAAGGCAGCATAAAATAAACTGGAATTGGTTTTAACCCTGCCCCTTTCTACTCAGAACAAAAAATAAAGTTTTAGCTATCCAAACTCGCTTAGCAGCCAATCAGATTTGTGTGGTTCAAGCAGAAAAGTTCTGTGTGGTCGGTAAGGTTCTTATGCAATAAGCATGCCTTACTTGTGCTCTTTTATGAAGCATTATAAAGTGCACTTGTCATAAGAGAGACGTATGATGGCCTCCTTTCTAACAATGGTATTTACTGAATCTGGAATAAATGCAACACTTCTGAGTCAAGGACTTGGAAACTGTGTACAGAAACGGGTCATTTTAAACAGCATTGAATTACAAAATGGCTTGTGTTGCAATAATATACAGTATGATGTATCATTTATTAATGAAAGTAAAATTAAGGTGTCACTAAACCCAGTAATATGAAAATAGTTCACCACCCCCCCTCCCCCCACAGTGCCCACAAGTTATAAATCTTCTTTTTACATAAAATACTGCCACTATATACATGTATGATCTGTAAACCACGGTTACATGATAAACTGTACAGTATCTCCAATGCTTAGAGTTCAGGCAGGAGGAGATTTTCACTACAGCCTGTATACACACCCACATGTGTGATGTCAATATCATGTGACCTGGCTATCTCTGAGAACAAGGATAAAAGACACAACTGAGCATGTGCACGTTGGCTACCCTGCCTGTGTTAGCTGGCCTCCCCAGATAGACAGTGCAGGAGGGGGAGGATCTGTGCATACAGGATCAAACAGCCTTTTTACACAATGCAGAGGATTAACCCCTTAAGTTCTACAGTGAGTATAACAGGCATGTTATACTGCATATACAGACAGATTTTTACTGTTGTGGGTTTAGTAACACTTTTTAACCTTCAAATAGGGTTTTCACAAAAGCGTAAATATGTTCAAGACTGACTTCATTGAGCCAGCAAGTGGAACTTTGCCAATCTAGTGAACCTGGCCACTTAAAGAGGTTGCAAATCCAGAGAAAAAAAAAAAACCTGTAAGACAAAGGCATAATGAGCTAGTTTGCATTGCACTGTACAGGTATCTGCACCTCCCTCCCCCCTGAAAGGTACCAATTGTGGCGCCGGAGGGGGGGAGGGTTCCGATGAGCGGAAGGTCCACTTTAGGGTGGACCTCCGCTTTAAGTGACTTAAAAAATCACTTGTGCCTAGAGCTGGCCTCTCATTGTGATGCTCCTGTGTGGACTGCACACAATCCCTATAAGAATATCCCACTTTTTTTATTTTGTTTTGATGTGACCCACGTTGTTTAATTAAAGATGGGATTTCAAGTCTTTTTCCAGTGTGCGGCTATCCTGAGTTTTGTCCTGCTTGTTTGCTTAAGAATATCCCACTGCAAGAAAACTACAGTGCGTTCATAAAGTATTCAGACCCCTTCACTGTTTTTAATTTTGTTATGTTGCATTCTGGTACTACAGTGGTTTAAATAAATTTTTTCAGCAGGCCTCCTGATAACATGCTGCAGCGCATGCGCAACAGAGTACCCCAAGGTCTACTCAAATGCGTGATGTAGGTATCCCAGAGAGCTGCGAACTACTGCATATGTCATTCTCCACCTGGGCAGAAATCCAGAAAGAGCGGGGAGAGTATATAAATATTTTTTCTACTTAGCACATGGTTGGGTATTTTGCGTGAATGCAGCTTCACCATATTTACCAAATACCCCTCCACTCCTTTAGTAAATCAACCTAGAAGTGATTATATATATATATATATATATATATATATATATATATATATATATATATATAATATATAAATATACATTTTTTTTTTTTTTTTTTTTTGTGTGTGTAACCAGTGCAACCAGCTTGATAACAGCTGATCAGCAACAACGTTCTATCATTCTGATTGCTTCCACTGCTTATGACTATTCTCAGTCAATGGTGCAGCAATGAGCTATTTCCATCATAATTTTTTTATGATCTGTTACTGAACAATCAATAATAAAAAATTTTGATATATGGTTAAAACCTACCTCCACTATCCAAGTGCTTCATTTTAAAGTCCCAAACTTCCTTTATTACGTACGTAATTCCATCAGAAGGTTCTCCTGATCCAAACTGAATAGTGGATGTCCACTAGTGAATGAGTGGCGGGTGTCCACTAGTGAATGAGTGGCGGGTGTCCACTAGTGAATGAATGAGTAGTGAATAAAGAGTGATGGAACTCGCTCATGCCACTGGTTATACTGAAAACCATCAGAATTGATTGCTAGCACATATACAAGTTTCTGAAATGCAAAACCTCTACAACCAATCACGGAAGTAAGTCATGTATGTGGGAAGCATGGCTGAATTTCATGGTTGGTCATAGAGATTTACCATTTCAGAAAATTGCTAGAAACATTTATGATGCTTTACAGTCCTCATTTATTGTTTTTGTGGATAAAAAACATTGAACTTCTCTAATAGGATAGAATCAGACTGATATATCCTAACCAGAGGCGGCTCTCTAATTAGGCAAATTAGGCAGTCGCCTAAGGCCCCGCGCTGACAGGGGCCTCGCGGCCGCCTAGTTTGCCTAATTAAAGAGCTGTGCTGATGGCGGATCCCTCTGCCATAAGCACAGTGCTGAGTGTGCTCACCGGTACATTGAGAGATAGCAGGCTGTTTACTGGGTTATTGGAGCTCACTGATAGCTCCGGATCACAGCCAGGGAGAGCTGCTCAGAGCCAGCGCTGACACTTCCATCTAGTGATGTCCAGTTCATGAACGAATCGTTCTTTTGAATCGGTTCTTTTTAGTGAACTGATTCGTTTGAAACAGTTCACTCTGCACTCAGTACATAGAGCAGCAGAGCTGGCAGTGGTAATATGATCCTAGAGTGAGAGAGCTCGGCCCCTCCCTGCAACCAATTAGCTGACTCTAAGCACAGTGACACTCAGGAACTGGATACAAACTTAAAACAAGAGCCAGGAGTACACAGTACACCGAGTTAAAGAATCGTACTTGTTACCGAGTTAAAGAATCGTACTTGTTACCGAGTTAAAGAATCGTACTTGTTACCGAGTTAAAGAATCGTACTTGTTACCGAGTTAAAGAATCGTACTTGTTACCGAGTTAAAGAATCGTACTTGTTACCGAGTTACCGAGTGAAAGAATCATATCAGTTTTTAGAACACAGTACACTAAAAGAACCATGAGTCACCACCAGTAGAGAACACTACACTAAATCAATGATCAGCTAGCAGTAAGTAGTACACTTACAGACTGCTTTATAGACAGAGAGGACAGAGTCAGGATAAGAAGATATCCTCATTCAGATTAATTATTTAACCCTTTAATATTTAGTTGGTTTATGCTAAAGAAAATATTCATGTTAAGAAGGACAGGAATGCCTTCTGGGACATGTGTCTAATTTAGTAGCTATATAACTGAATGAGAGAGCTGTCTAATTTTTATAACACAAAAATACATTTTATCCTGCTTTATGGTAATATTTTTCTGCGTTCTGGTCCTGAGATTTCTATGCCCCCTGGATCCTTAGATTATTATTAATTTTTTTTAATTCCTCCAACCATGACCATTTTTTAAATAGTGGTATAAAAAATAACACAGACAAAATAGGAAAAAAATCAACAGTTTTTAATAGAACAATATAAAACTATTTGAAAGTACTGGAATAATTACGATAAAAAAAAAACATTTATTCACATGCAGATATCAGGGTTGGTGGGGATGGTTTTAGTTTTTATTTTATAAATTTTTTCACTTAACAAGCCCCTATGTGATCGTTTGTTGAAGTGACAGGTTCTCTTTATTGCATATGGGGTCTGGTATATGATTATATGAGTATAGGATTGTGCTCAGTGACCTGGGTAGCAGGTGTTCTGTCAGATCAAGCGATCTATAGGAGCAGCCAATATTGCGACTTTCGGTGATGCACAAACAGTCGTGTAAATGAAAAGCGTGTTTTTGTGTGTATTTTCTGCATTCTGATGGGCCAACTTCACAGGTAAGATTGCTAGCTATCAGATTTGTCCGTAGTCTTTACAGTGCATAATGAGGCTCCTTTTACACTTGTGTGACTTATCATGCAACTTGGGACTACAAAGTCGCATGACAAGTCGTACCCCAAGATTTCCAATGAGTACCGTTCATATCTGTGGGTCTTCCAGTCACATCGACTTCAAAGTAGTTACTGCACTACTTTGGTACGATTTTGATGCGACTTGAGGCAGAGACCTCAAGATTACATAAGTATTCCTTCAAGTCACATCAAAATCGCATTAAAGTCACGGTAAAAATCGTGTCAAAAATTGCATGACTTTCAAGTCGCACAAGTGTGAAAGGAGCCTAACGATTGGATTTTACTACCGTGGACACTTCGCCTGCACGCGGAAGTAAAATACAATCATTTTTCCTGTGCATGCGCTGTAAAGAGAACGGAAAAATATGTCTAGCAATGTTAACTGTGTAGTTAGCCCATCATATGCACAAAAATCCGCTTTTCATTTTCACAGCTTTATGTGTCACCAAAATTGATGACGCGGCTGATCTGACAGAATAATAGGATTGTGCTACTAGCAAGGAACTAAATGCAAATAAACCTCCCAGGACCTGCCAGCCTTCTGAGAAGAATCATTCTTTTGATTCTAATCATTTAAGAAGGCTGAGTCAGAGCTTCGGTTCACTTGCTTGTCAGTAGACTCAGCAAGTGAACCGAAGAACCGAAGAATCGGTTCATTGAATCGGTTAATTTCACTGAGTAGTTCGAAATGAACCGATTCAGTTAAAAGATCCGGACTTCCCATCACTACTTCCATCCTCACAAGCAGGAGAGGAGAGAGCTGCTAATGCTGCTGCTCCTCCTCCTTCCGCCCACTTCATCTGTCTGCCCCGCTGACCCATCAGGGGATGAAGCCAGTGTTGGACCATGTCCCAAACATCCGGCACTGCGCTCCACTCAATGAGGATTCTTAACTGTGCCAGTCTGTTCCTCAGCTCGGCGGCTCTCTCCCCGCCTGCCTTAGTAAACCTTTTTGCATCTGCTGCAGTGCTGCTCAGCCGCTGTACACACAGTGAGGAGAAATCGGTAGAACCGATCCACCTCTCAGCTCCGCCCTCCCCAACTTCGGCTCTCAAGGTACCTTATTCCTGCCGGTAAGGCAATATAAATGATGTAGATGATAAAGAGGGAAATAGGTCTCTGGGGGGGTACTCTGATATCCTTCTCTCCTTGCTCTCCCCCTGTACCTTGCTCACTTATCCTCCCCCTGTGCTGTGCCCTCCTCCTCCCTCCTTTACCTTACGCTTTTGTCCTGTGTCCACTTACCCTCCCCTGTACTGTACCCTCCTACCCCGGTACTGTGCCCACTTGCCCCCCCCCTTTGCTGTGCCCTCCTCCTTGTGCTGTGCCCACTTACCCTCCCCCTGTGCTGTGCCCACTTATCCTCTCCCCTGTTCTGTGCCCTCCTGCTCCCCTGGTACTGTACCCTCCTGCCCCCTGTATTGTCCACTTACCCTCCCCCTGTACTGTACCTTCCTACCCCCTGTACTGTGCCCATTTACCCTCCCATGTGCTGTGCCCTCCTGCCCTGGTACTGTGCCCACTTACCCTCCCCCTGTGCTGTGCCCTCCTGCTCCCTCCTTTACCTTACTCTCTTGTCCTGTGCCCACTTACCCTCCCCTTTACTGTACCCTCCTGCCCCGGTACTGTGCCCACTTACCCTCCCCCTGTGCTGTGCCCTCCTGCCCCGGTACTGTGCCCACTTGCCCTTCCCCTGTGCTGCACCCTCCTGCCCCGGTACTGTGCCCACTTACCCTACCCCTGTGCTGTATCCTCCTGCCCCCTGTACTGTGCCCTCCTACCCCCTGTACTGTGCCCACTTACCCACCCCCGTGCTGTGCCTTCCTGCTCCCCCTGTACTGTACCCTCCTGCCGCCTGTACTGTGCCGACTTACCGACCCCCTGTGCTGTACCCTCCTACCCCCTGTACTGTGCCCACTTACCCTCCTCCCTGTGCCGTGCCCTCCTGCTCCCCCTGTACTGTTCCCTTCTGCCCCCGTACTGTGTCCACTTACCCCCCATTCTGTGTGTTCCTGCCCCCCTGTACTGTACCCTCCTGCCCCCTGTACTATGCCCACTTACCCTCCACTTTATTGTGCCCACTTACCCTCCCCCTGTGCTGAGTCCTCCTCCTCCCTCCTTTACTATACCCTCCTGCCCCCTGTACTGTGCCCACTTACCCTCCCTCCCTGTGCTGAGCCCTCCTGCCCCCTGTACTGTGCCCACATACCCTCCCCCTCTGCTGTGCCCTCCTGCCCCCTGTACTGTGCCCACTTACTGCCCCCCTTTGCTGTACCCTCCTGCCCCCTGTACTGTGCTCACATACCCTCCCCCCTGTACTGTACCCTCCTGCCCCCTGTAATATGCCCACTTACCCTCCACTGTACTGTGCCCACTTACCCTCCCTCCCTGTGCCCTCCTGCCTCCTGTACTGAGCCCACTTACCCTCCTCCTGTGCCCTCCTGCCCCCTGTTCTGTGCCCACTTACCCTCCCCCTGTGCTGTGTCCTCCCAGTCCCTGTACTGTGCCCACTTACCGTCCCCCCTGTGCTGTACCCTCCTGCCCCCTGTACTGTGCCCACTTACCCCCCTCCCTGTGCCGTGCCCTCCTGCTCCCCCTGTACTGTTACCTCCTGCCCCCGTACTGTGTCCACTTACCCCCGTTCTGTGCCTTCCTGCACCCCTGTCCTGTACCCTCCTGCACTATGCCCACTTACTCTCCACTGTGCTGTGCCCATTTACCCTCCCCCTGTGCTGTGCCATCCTGCTCCCTCTTTTACTCTTTTACTATACCCTCATGCCCCCTGTACTGTGCCCACTTACCCTTCCCCTGTACTGTGTCCTGCTCCCCCCTGTACTGTGTCCAATTACCATCCTTATACAGTTCATTTTTATCACTTGAATTATTTTTACCATTATGGGTCTGAGTGGGGCCTCGTGCCTAAGTTTTGCCTAAGGCCCCACAAAGCCTAGAGCCGCCTCTGATCCTAACAATATTAAGATAGCATCAGACTGATCTACTAACACTTGCAAAGCTGGCCATGCATCGATTGAAATTTAGCTGGTTCAGCAGGAACCAGACACATTTTGATCCATGTATGGGCTAACTGGTTGTACACAAGTCGGCTTGTGTATGACCAGCCTGTTGGATTTTTCCCGAACAATCAGTGCTGCCGGCTATAGCCTGCAACACTGATAATTGTATTCTGCTGGCAGGGAAGGCTGCCTGCTGGTCGAATACAATAGTTCTTCGGGAGTGATTTCCACATCAAATGTGTGAATGGGGGAATCCTCCTTTCTTTTTTTTCTTTTTTTTATTTAAAAATTAATCATGTATGGCCAGCCTAAAGCTGGGTACACACTATACAACTTTTGTTGTTCAATTTACGAGGTATAAACTTGGGTCAGCTTTTTTACACATTTTTAGAGCCTTGTGCTGGCTCTAACCTGCCTTCGAATATTTTGATAATGCGTAAACTGTCTTATATGAGATAACAATACAAGAAAACATTAAGGTTTATTTACTAAAGCTCAAGAGTGAAAAATCAAGTTTGATTCTGCATCAAAACCAATCGGCTTCCAGTTTTTATTGCCAAAGCTTAATTGAACAAGCTTAAGTTAAAAGCCAATTGGCTACCATGGACAGCTGCACCAGATTCCGAATGCTCCAGTTTTAGTAAATCTCCCCAATTGTTTTTTTGCCTTGGAAATTTTAACACTGTTTATGCCCATTATTATTTAATTTCATGATGATATCGAAAATAGATTTTGTTGTACAGAAGTTTGGGTGTTAAAGCGGAACTTTTTTTTGCATGCTTACATCCAACTTGGTTCGATGAAAGTATCTATCCCCGATACCCACCCCCAGTGGCCCTCTGGATATTAGATATGCATACTTCCATTGAGCCGAGCTGGATCAATGTAAGTTTGCAAAAAAAAAGGTAATTGCTGGAGTTCCTCTTTAAATAATAATCTGCCTCTGATGTCACATGTGCAAGGTACACCACCGCTCTGCAGTTACCTGGCACAACAACAAAGTGAGGATTCAGAGAGCAGGAAATTAATGATCGGATTCTTTATCCTCCAGGTTAACAATGCGGGGAACAGAACCAAGACTCTTACTGAACACACAGTCCTTGAAGTCTGCAGAGTTCTTGTTTCTCTGATTCACATGAATTGTTTGGAGATGGCTGAGCGGATGGTCATGTGAGGTTTGTGGGTTTAGCAGACATGTCTCAGCTGGGACTGCTAGCATAGGGCGTGTGTTACTACCATGACACTCACTTCTGCCTGTTTTTTCCGTCTGGCTTTTTTGCCTGGGTGATCATGTGCACTATCATGGTTTTGCTCCTTCAGCGATTTCTTAATCACTCCATACTCATTGTTATTCATGTACACATCCAAAAATAATTTATCTAGTGGCTATATAGTATGAAAGTGTTACTAAATCCAGTACACTAATATGAAAATTGTTAATCTGTACTATACACTATATACCGTATATACTCGAGTATAGGCCGACCCGAATATAAGCCGAGGCCCCCAATTTACCCCAAAAAAACTGGGAAACTTATTGACTCGTGTATAAGCCGAGGGTGAGACATGCCTGTCCATCCCTGTGTGTCCGTCCATCCCTGTGTGTCCATCCATCCCTGTGTGTGTGTCCATCCATCCCTGTGTGTGTGTCCATCCATCCCTGTGTGTGTGTCCATCCATCCCTGTGTGTGTGTCCATCCATCCCTGTGTGTGTGTCCGTCCATCCCTGTGTGTGTGTCCGTCCATCCCTGTGTGTGTGTCCGTCCATCCCTGTGTGTGTGTCCGTCCATCCCTGTGTCCGTCCATCCCTGTGTGTGTCCATCCCTGTGTGTGTCCATCCCTGTGTGTGTCCATCCCTGTGTGTGTGTCCATCCCTGTGTGTGTGTCCATCCCTGTGTGTGTGTCCATCCCTGTGTGTGTGTCCATCCATCCCTGTGTGTGTGTCCATCCATCCCTGTGTGTGTGTCCATCCATCCCTGTGTGTGTGTCCATCCATGCCTGTGTGTGTGTCCATCCATCCCTGTGTGTGTGTCCATCCATGCCTGTGTGTGTGTGTGTCCATCCATGCCTGTGTGTGTGTGTCCATCCATGCCTGTGTGTGTGTGTCCATCCATGCCTGTGTGTGTGTGTCCATCCATGCCTGTGTGTGTGTGTCCATCCATGCCTGTGTGTGTGTGTCCATCCATGCCTGTGTGTGTGTGTCCATCCATGCCTGTGTGTGTGTGTCCATCCATGCCTGTGTGTGTGTCCGTGCAGCCGTGTGTGTCCAGCCTACCTGTGTCCCGAGCCTCCGTCCCGTCCCGAGCCGAGCCTCCGTTCCGTCCCGTCCCGAGCCTCCGTCCTTCTGCCATGCCAGGATCGCCGCTCTTCGTCGGCGCCTCGGCGGCCATTCCACTATTCAAAAGCAGCGCCTCCGTCTGTGATAGGCGGAACACTCAATTTCCCAGCAGTCTGTGTTCTGCCTATCACGGACATCCTCTCATCCTCGTCCGTAGTATGAGGATGAGCGGATGTCCGTGATAGGCGGACCACTGACTGCTGGGAAATTGAGTGTTCTGCCTATCACAGAGGGAGGCGCGGCTTTTGAATAGTTGAATGGCCGCCGTCTGTCTGCTCGACACGCTGATCGAGCAGGCAGACGGCGATGACTCGAGTATAAGCCGAGGGGGGCACTTTCAGCCTCAAAAAAGAGGCTGAAAATCTCGGCTTATACTCGAGTATATACGGTACCTTTTTGGATGATCTGTATATCACAGTCACATGATAAACTGCACAGTTTCGTCAGTGCAAAGAGTTCAGGTAGGAGGAGATTTCCACTACAGGCCCACATGTGTGATGTCAATATCATGTGACCTGGCTAGCTCTGAGAACAAGTAAATGTTCTCTCCAGCATAAAAGACACAACTGAGCATGTGCAGGTCGGCTACTTTGCCTGTGTTAGCTGGCCTTCCTCTGATAGACAGTGCAGGAAGGGGAGGATATGTGCATACAGGATAAAACAGCCTTAAAGTGGTTTTAAACCCTTATAGACCACTTTTGCTATAGGTAAGCCTATAATTAGGCTTACCTGTAGCTACCCAGGATATTTCCTAAACCTGCACAGTTTAGGAGATATCCCCTGTATTTGCATGTGTCAACGTCATCGGCACATGCGCACTGAAGCATGCGTGGGAGTGACGTCATCGCAGCTCTGGCCAATCACAGTGCTAGAACTGCGATACCCGGAGGTAACCCCCGGGAGTGATGTCGCCGGCTGGTGCTGTGTATGGGCACCGCAGTGAGGGCTTCGAATCTGAGGTGAGTATTACATGAGCTAGTATGCTATGCATACTAGCTCATTATGCCTTTGTCTTGCAGGTGTTAGTTTTTTTTTTTTCAAAGTGAGTTTACAACCACTTTGTTCCACAGTGAGTATAACAAGCATGCTATGCTGCATATACAGACTGATTTAACCACTTGCTTACTGGGCACTTAAACACCCTTCCTGACCAGACCAATTTTCAGCTTTTGGTGCTCTCACACTTTGAATGACAATTACTCAGTCATGCAACACTGTACCCAAATGAATTTTGTGTCCTTTTTTTCCCACAAATGGAGCTTTCTTTTGGTGGTATTTGATCACCTCTGGGGTTTTTATTTTTTGCGCTATAAATGAAAAAAGACCGAAAATTTTGAAAAAAAACGCATATTTCTTTGTTTCTGTGATAAAATTTTGCAAATTATAATTTTTTTTCATAAATTTTGGCCACAATTTATACTGATACATGTCTTTGGTAAAAATAACCCAAATTAGTGGATATTATTTGGTCTTTGTGAAAGTTAGAGAGTCTACAAGCTGTGGTGCGAATCGCACAAAATTGATCACATCTGATGTACTGGTGGCCGATCTCATTTCTTGCGACCCAAACAAGTCAGGAAAGTACAAATACCCCCCAAATGACCCCTTTTTTGAAAGTAGACATTCCAAGGTATTTACTAAGATGCATGGTGAGGTTTTTGATGTTGTCATATTTTTCCCACAATTCTTTGCAAAATGAAGATTTATTTTTTTTTTTTTTTTCTCACAAAATTTTCAATGTAATAGGTTATTTCTCTCACATGGCATGTGTATACCACAAATGACACCCCAAAATACGTTCTGCTACTCCTTCTGAGTATTACGATACCAAATGTGTGAGACTTTTACACAGCCTGGCCACATACAGAGGCCCAATATTGAAATAGCACCATCAGGCGTTCTAGGAGCATAAATTACACATTTCATTTCTCAACCACCTATTACAGTTTTGAAGACCCTGGAGCACCAGAACAATGGAAATGCCCACAAAGTGACCCCATTTTGGAAAGCAAACACCCCAACGAATAATCTATGAGGCATAATGAGTCGTTTGAATGGTTCATTTTTTTCCAGAAGTTTTGGGAAAATGTGGAAAAAAAATGAAAACGCATTTTTTTTACGCAAAGTTGTCCATTTATAAGATATTTCCAACACATAGCATATACATAGCAAAAATGACACCCCAAAATACGTTCTACTACTCCTCCTGAGTATAACGATACCAAATGTGTGAGACTTTTACACAGCCTGACCACATACAGAGGCCCAATATTGAAATAGCACCATCAGGAGTTCTAGGAGCATAAATTACACATCTTATTTCTCAACCACCTATTACAGTTTTGAAGGCCCTGGAGCACCAGGACAATGGAAATGCCCACAAAGTGACCCCACGTGGCACTGACGACACGTGGCACTGACAGATGGCACTGGAGGCAGATGGCACTGGAGGCAGATGGGGCTGGCAGATGGGGCTGGCAGATGGGGCTGGGGCTGGCACTGTGGCTGGCACTGGCAGATGGTGCTGGCTAATTGCTCTGGCAGATGGCACTGGCAGGTGGCACTGGGGCTGACGGATGGCACTGGCACTGGCAGGTGGCACTGGCCCTGGCAGGTGGCACTGGCAGGTGGCACTGGCACGTGGCACTGGCACGTGGCACTGGCACTGGTGGCACTGGGGCTGGGGGCACTGGGGCTGACGGATGGCGCTGGCAGGTAGCGCTGGCAGGTGGCACTGGCAGGTGGCAGGTGGCACTAGCAAGTGGCACTGGCGGCACTGGCACTGGCGGCACTGGTGGTGGCAGGTGGCACTGGCAGCACTGGCACTGGGGCTGACGGATGGCACTGGCGCTGGCAGGTGGCGCTGGCACTGGCGGCACTGACGGCACTGGGGCTGACGGCACTGGGGCTGACGGATGGCACTGGCAGGTGGCACTGGCAGGTGGCACTGGCAGGTGGCACTGGTGCTGGCAGGTGGCACTGGCAGGTGGCACTGGGGCTGACGGCACTGGGGCTGACGGGCGGCACTGGGGCTGACGGGCGGCACTGGGGCTGACGGGCGGCACTGGGGCTGACGGGCGGCACTGGGGCTGACGGGCGGCACTGGGGCTGACGGCAGGCGCTGGCAGGTGGCACTGGCGGCACTGGCACTACTGGCAGATGGCACTGGGCTGACAGATGGCACTGACAGATGGCACTGGGGCTGGCACTGGCGCTGGGGCTGGCACTGGGGCTGGGGCTGGCACTGGGGCTGGCACTGGGGCTGACACAGGCACTGGGGCTGCACTGGGGCTGACACTTGGATCGCTCTCCCTCCTCACACGCTGTCTCTGTGTGAGGAGGGAGAGACACGGCAATGGGAGATGATCTCATATGTCTACATATGAGATCATCTCCCATTGGCAGCTGCGATCGCGCTGTGAACGGCCGCTTTGATTGGCCGTTCACGGCGATCTGTATTTGCCTGTCTCCGGGAGACACGGCAAATACAATACTTCCGCGATGCGCGCCCCCGGCGGCGCGCATTGCGGAAGTAAACACCAGGCCGTCCAGGGATGGCCAGGCGAAGGAAGCCGCTCGCTCTAAGGCCGTCATTCGGCCATAGGGCGGGTAGGAAGCAGTTAAAGTGTCATGTTCTTCATGTGAATTTTCCCATGTAAAGTAAGGTCACGGTATTGACCAGCTTTTCTTTCCCTGGTCACAGCCCCTGCTCATTTATTTTTATTTTTTTTGATTATATTTCTCACACCATTTTCCCATCATTTGATTAGAAACTTGTTTGGGCATGTTAAAAAAATTTTGAAAAAACAATCACTCATTTTCAAATGCCACACGAAATTCAGCCATAACTGCAGCTCCACTAATGGTTGGAAATTGAACAATTATTCAAAGAAAATCATTCTGAATTTGACACGTGTCCCTTTATCAGGTAGATGCAGGGGCAATTGCACATTCTTTTTTTCACCTGTCGGATCTTAATATCCAGGAATGTCTGCTTTGGGTCCAGTAGACACTTTTTGTTGCTTCATTGTCCAAGCCCTGATGAAGGGGGATCTTTGGCCCTGTAACGTGATGTTTTCCTTATTCTTTTTGTGGCTGATGGCAACCATAAAGAATTTTCAACTCTTGAGATGATTATTTAAAGCTCTCTCTCTTTTTTTTTCATTGGCACATGGATTCCTCAATTTGGGTGACCCCCCCTAATATTTTGGGAAAGGGGGGTGCTGTTTTTTTTTTTTTTTTTTTTTTTTAAAAGCTGATGAAGCCAAGCTATTATGCTCTATTAATAATTCCTCATTACGGGTTAAGGATTTTGGTTTAACTCATTATTATTATTATTATTATTATCTTTCTTTGGATGACTGACGAAGGGACTGCTTTAGGTTCTGAAACATTGCTGTAATTTTTTTGCATTTGTGTCTAATAAACGGTTCTAAATGGAACTTGAAATGTGCCGGTCTCTACCTTTTTAGGACTAGGTCAAACAGGACGGCCAGGGGGGCAGTACAAGCAAGCGGATGAGATAGTTCGATCATTCAATTTACTACCCCCTCCAGAGAAGGACATGAAGCTACTCCGGACTAAACATTTGCCAAGGCAAAAATATAACACCCTCTTGCATTTACAGGCTGTACCGCAATAGCCCTGGAACCATTTGTCATTGGGTTCATTCGTTTCTTGTGGTGCAGTGAGGACATATCGCTTCCCAACTGCCTGTCAACTACACCAAAATTATGCCACAATTTACAGCGTACATTGCACGGGCATAGATATAGATATTTAGATGTGCATGAGGCCTTGCATAGGTATGAATAGTGTACTGTATATAACTTCCTACAAGGTGAGTAGAGGCAAATTGGAGAAGTGAGAAAAGAAATGCAAAACACAGAGGGCCACATTTATTGCATATTAACCATAGATTGAAATGGCTTCCAGTTCACGTGCTTACAGTAAGTGCTGTATATGTTATTTAATAAAAAACAACAGGTGTATCTAAAAGGCCTATAATACACCACTCGGCGCCCAACAAAGGATACACCACAAATTTAAAGAGATAGATGTATGTATATACAAGCATATATATAAACGCATATGCATATATATATCAATACATATTCTCATATGAGCATCTGCATATAAATTGCAAAATAGATCCAAACCACCTAGATGGAATCAATCAAATTAAGCAAACCGAACACTAATAGCAGCTGTTTACAATCTAAATAAATATATATATATCTGTAATACACATAATTCATCAAAAATCATATGAGAATGACGGTATTAAAACAGCGCTCAACATAGAGTTCTCAAGATATTCACAGATACTTGTGTATGAGCTCTAATGAAAAAAGAAGAACAGTCCTTAATGTGCAGATAGGGTGATTATAATGTTCTTATTCAACGATACAAGGTGACCAAACGTGCTGCTGACATAGCTTCCACCAAACTATTTGGGAGTGCTTCACCACGTGCGATGCATCCCCCGCAGGGGGTAAAACTCACCAGATAGCGTTGAAACAAACAGCCTTAAGGAATATATATTCTTTCAGATATAACCAGGACTCATATGTCTTCACTTAGGGGTCCCATTTACAGCCATCCTCCAAGCATGTCACAAAATAAAACAAAGCATATACATAGCATAATACCGTTTTTATTAAGGTTAAAAATAAAATAAAATCCCCATTTAAATATCCGCGTACATTATAAAAAACGTTGAATAAGAACATTATAATCACCCTATCTGCACATTAAGGACTGTTCTTCTTTTTTCATTAGAGCTCATACACAAGTATCTGTGAATATCTTGAGAACTCTATGTTGAGCGCTGTTTTAATACCGTCATTCTCATATGATTTTTGATGAATTATGTGTATTACAGATATATATATATGTTATTTAATGGCAATTTTTCTTTTGGCTGGGGTTCTACTTCTTAAAGTTGAACTCTAGGCAGATACAAATTACTAGTAGTCATTAGTACATCTTTCAATGTCATTTTTAAATGCAAGCAGTGGTAGAAGCCGTTCAAGGAGCCAATCCATTAATGTGCTGACAAGACGCTTACTGATAGAAAGTGAAGGCAGAGTGGTGAGCTCATCATTGTGCTGCTTCTCTGTTCACTGTCCAGTCATAGGCTGGGATGGGTCCAGGATGGTCTGGGCTCAGAGAAAATGGGGTTGAAGACGACAAGTTAATAAATACAACATATATCTAAGTTTTTAAATCTGTGTGCACTGGCAAAATGGCAACATGGCCACTCATTAAAATGTTTTTTCAGATCTTAATTTTAGCCTAATAAATGGTCCTTACATTAATCTATCTCTGGCATGTATGTAGATACCTAATGTCACACAATGTATATTCTAATGCCGCGTACACACGATCGGACTTACCGACAGATTTGGTCCAGTGGACCGGAATCCGTCAGACAATCCGATTGTGTGTGGGCTCCAGCGGACTTTTGGGAAAAAAAAGTCCAACGGACCTAGAAATAAAACATGTTTCAAATCTATCCGACGGACTAAAAATCAGGAAACCCAATCATCTGTGTGCTAGTCTGAGGGACCATATATGACGCAAGGGCAGCTATTGGCTACTGGCTATTGAACTTCCTTGTTTAGTCCCGTTTACGTCATCACGTTCAAAACAAATGGACTTTCGAACGGACTTAGTCCGGTCCTGTGTGGCCAAGTCCGTTTTCGTTCAGAAAGTCTGTCGGGAAAACTGTCTGACCTAGTCCGTCGAAGTCAGATTGTGTGTATGCGGCATTAATGTAAATTCTAATTGAATTTGTGTCTGAATTTGAATATTTTGAGATGAGGCTGTGCAGCACTGAGAAGGGTTAAAGACCTGTTCACACATAAACATGCATTAAAATGCTTAAAACATTGATGTGCATTTTTATGCAAGTTGACGCATATTTTACCACGCATTGACACACATATTTATGAGGGTTAAATTTCCTTCGACATCACATCCTTTTCCTGTTTATGGTTTTGCGGAGGCGTTGGCAAACGGGATGTCTAGGGTAACAGCCCCAATCATTGTGAGGAGGAGACTGGGTAAACCAAACGGTGCTGTTGAGTTCATCCATTGCTCACACAATGTGAAAGTAAAGAGCAGTATTGGACTTTATACCAGGATTTAGGATGTGAGTCCTCTGTTTCTAGGGGTGGGCTCAGGCGTGTTCGAATCTTAGTCCCAATCCACCTGAACAATGATGCCAGGAATCCATCACTGCATATCGCCAATCGTGAGCAGCCTAGTCAGGGCGTGTGTATGTGCAGCTGCGGGCCAGGAAATGCCTCACCGCCTATGATTGGCGGTGTGCAGTAGAGCGGCATGATTCTGAATAAAATGAGAATCGATATATATATATATATATATATATATATATATATATATCATTTTTTATTTTTTTTTTGTGCTTAGAATAAAGATCACGGTTCTTGGCATAACATCTTCCACATTAGAGTATATTGCCCGATTCTTGGAGTTAAAGCTTTGTGTGTGAGAAAATACATTGGACAATTGTAGTTCAGTTAAGGTCTCTCCCATAGCCAATGGAAAGCAGGTTTATCAGCATTTTCAAGAGTGAGCCAAGTATAGATTTGCAGATTAGGCCCCTAGGAGCTGTTTGGTTAGGCCCCTTTCACACTGGGGCGGTGCGGCAGTCGGCGGTAAAGCGCCGCTATTTTTAGCGGCGCTTTACCGTTGTTTTAGCGGGGTGGTATTAACCCCCGCTAGCGGTGGAAAAAGGGTTAAAACCGCCCGCAAAGCGCTGCTGCAGCGGTATAGCCGCGCTGTCCCATTGATTTCAATGGGTAGGAGCCGTGAATACACCGCTCCTTTCACCGCTCCAAAGATGCGGCTAGCAGGACCTTTTTCACCGTCCTGTTAGTGCACCGCTCCAGTGTGAAAGGGGCCGGTTTTTTCAGGCGCTACACAGGCGCTATTTTTAGCGCTGTAGTGTCTGAAAACCGCCCCTGTGTGAAAGGGGCCTTAGAG
Organism: Lithobates pipiens; assembly: GCF_037356315.1. Lineage (NCBI taxonomy): Eukaryota > Metazoa > Chordata > Amphibia > Anura > Ranidae > Lithobates > Lithobates pipiens. The sequence goes on along the minus strand of NW_027507764.1, from coordinate 481,493,608 downwards.
TCTATTTTATGTTTTTTAAGGGGGTTATTGGCCTTCACAGCCATTTTCTCCTTACCATAGAATTGTCAAAATATTTGATCTGCAAATAGCCCCAAACAGCAAATGGTATTGTGCCTCATAAACCAGGTCTAGTATACCTACCAGTGCTGTGTTTTGGCCTAGGCTGACAAGGCCCAGGCCTAGGGCGGCAAAAAAGAAAAGCAACCGCACCCTCCGCCCGCACGCAGTAACAGCGCTGTTCCATTTTCCAGAGAACTCGGCAGTGGAGCTGTGAGAGGGGAGAGGAGAGGAGAGCTGCGGGTTGTCTGTATATTTCCCCCGCTCGCCCCCCCCCCGCCTTTCTCCTGTCAGCCGAAGAGAGAGCGGCTCTTATCGGGGACGCTGCCCACTCAGAGAAGAGTGCAAGCTCTGACCTCCCTCCACTCTCCTGTTTCTGCTGCTCGAATTTGTGTCAGTAGAGACACCATGTCCTAGGAGAGGTGAGTGATCTGTGGACACAGTCAAGTCAACACCCTGTGCACAGACACCCAACATCATTGTCGCTCTCCTCCTCAGAATGGGCTCTCCTCTCCACCTCCCCTCACTTGAACAGTTAACCGTCGTCTGTGCCTGCTCCAAGCAGAGTGTGTCACCTACCTGAGTGTGTGGAGTGCCCTCAACTCCCTCCACTCACCTATGTGTTTACTTCTCCAACCCAAACCCTGCACAGCCACCAGAGACCCTGCACAGCCACCAGAGACCCTGCACAGCCACCAGAGACCCTGCACAGCCACCAGGGACCCTGCACAGCCACCAGAGACCCTGCACAGCCACCAGGGGCCCCAAATAGCCACTTGAAAAGGAAGGGGTGGGACAAATTTAGATTGGGGGAGGGTGCTGTTTTTAGTCTTGCATAGGGCAGCACAAATCCAAAATACAACACTGATTCCTACACAGTTTCTCAGTTTTTTTTTTTCTGATCAGTTTAAACTTTCTATTTGGTTTCATTACTTAGCCCAGTTGTACAACCCTCTTATTACGTTATAATATTGCATAGACAGGAAGTCTGGCAGCAGCAAGATAAAACTACTAAAAACATTTTCCTTACTTGTGCGTTTAGTCTTTCATGCTTTGTTTTCACTTTATATGTACTGGCCTGTTGGGCAAGTTTCACCTTCCATGGAACAAAAATAAGCTCTGTCCCAACTTTTCCTGTGACCGCACTGTGTATAGGTGGAGAAAAGATTAGTCAGCATTCAGCCACAAGTAACATCAGTCAGTAAGCTGCTAATGATGTCCAGGAAACTTTGCAACTGTGGTAAATGTGTCCTCATAGCCAGATTCATCAGGTATTTCACTGAGCTTCTAGGCTGTAGCCAATGATCACATGATGACGTGCACGTGCAACCTCCCTCTATATACTTTTGCAGCATTTCCACTCATTTATATATTTTGCATGGTTATTTAGTAGTGCAGAGAACTATTTTATATATTACTATATATATATATATAAAATAAATTATAGAAAAGCTGCGCTGAATCTAGAAAACAATAATGAAAAACGACATACTCGTATGCAAATATATGAATACTACACATTCAACTACAAAATATTATTCTCAACGTGCAATAAAAAATATGACAATCTTAATCGCATAAATGTAGTTGTGATTTAACACACTAACAGTGAAAGAAAAAATGTGTGATAAATAAATTAGACCTAAACAAATAGTCCACAACGAAAATAGAGAGGTAAGTCTTCAGTCCTCAATAGTGACACCACACACAACACCCTCAAAGAAGTGACAGGGTACACCAAGGGAAGATCCTCCACCAATGAAATCACTGCCGCTTACCAGCTAGCTAGATTTCTTTTTAAGGAGATTCAACATGCATGTGGTTTATCCCCCGACCTGGGTTTCTGTACAGAGTTATGCGCAATATGTCCCGATGTTCCACTTGAATCAGCATAAACACTTCTCCTCACAGCCATATTGATAGGTACTCATTAACCAGATAAAAACAAAATGGATCCCATAGCGTAATTCCATAAAAACAATTTTAATCAAACATATGCGTCAATCATGCACTTACATTATTGCCGGACTATCCGACGTACTTTTGAAATGAACGGACTTGCCCACACACGGAGGAAAGTCTGTTCATTTTGGGCGCGGCTCCAGGTAGCCGGGACTAGCGAAGGAAGTCAATGTCGCCGTCTTCGGCGGCAAGATTGACACGTCTCTGGCCCCGTCACCTGGTATGGACTTAAAGGGGAAGCCCTACGCCGTTGGACCCCCCTCTTCCCCAAAGCACCCCCCCCCATGTTGAGGGCACGCGGCCTGGTATGGCTCAGGGAGGGGGGGCGCTCACTCGTCCCCACCCCCTTTCCTGACCGGCCGGGCTGTGTGCTCGGATAAGGGTCTGATATGGACCTAGGGGGGGGGACCCCCACGCCGTTTTTTTAGCGTAGGGCTTCCCCTTTAAGTCCATACCAGTTGACGGGGCCAGCGACGTGTCAATCTCGGCACCGAAGGCGGCGACATTGACTTCCTTCGCTAGTCCCAGCTACCTGGAGGCACGCTCAAAATGAAGACTTTTCTCTGTGCGCGGGAAAGTCCGTTCATTTCAAAAGTACGGCAGACTAGCACACACGCGGCCGTATTGTCCGCCGGGCAAATTTTGAATCAAAACTACTTTCTAAGTCCGCTGGACCTTTGGGTAGAAAAAGTCCGCTGGAGCCCACACATGGGCGGAGTCCGCCGGACTTTTCCGCCGGATAGTTTGATCGTGTGTACGCGGCATTCGTTTAAATACGACCTGGTACAATCTGATTAATTAGTGCAGAGATGTGCTGCGATTGTTGGTTTGTTTTTTCCCTGACGTATACTTTTTTTTTTTTCTCTGACAGTACATTTTATATTTTTAATTATACAGGCACTTGCTTAGTGTTTATCTTTCAAAACAGTATAATCGGTAGTTGTCTAAAGTGTATCTGAACTCAAAAAAGTTAAGATTTGCTATCTTATAGGGTACATCTAGAAATGTTAATTGTGCCTAAGTAGTGTAATGAAACTTTTACAGTTGCAAAGAGACAGAAAAAAAAAAACTAAAAACTTTTTTTAAAATATGGAGCAGCAGGCAAGTAAAAGTGTCAATAGATAGCTTGGTGGCAACTCGTTTTTGTTACTCCAATGTGATAGCAGGGGCAGAGGATTTTAAGGTTTGCCTAGAAGGCAATAACATACACTTTCAATGTTAAAAGCACTTGCCATCACACACACATTTTCCAGCTTGAGTATCATTACTTCTATCTGTAAGCCAGACAGTTGTTTCTTTCTTAGGGTCCTTTCACACGGGGCGGATCAGTTCTGATCCGCCCCGTGGATGTCCGTTTGCTCAGCGGGGATCACTCCGCCGATCCCCGCTGAGCAGGGAGATGACAGCTCCGTCTCTGCACACTGCGCAGGGACGGACCTGTCACAGCGCCGCTCTCCCCTATGGGAGATCGGATGACGACGGACCGCAGTGCCCGTCGTCACCCGATCCGATCCGCAGACGGATGGAAAAATAGCTTTTTCCTCCGTTACACTTTTTCGGATCGGAGCGGGTCGGATGTCAGCGGACATGTCACCGCTGACATCCGACGCTCCATAGAGCTCTATGGAGCACCCGTTCAGGTCCGCCTGAAAAACTGACAGGCGGGCCTGAACGGGACGTCAGTGTGAAAGAGGCCTTAGGGACATCTTTGGCCAGCTTAAAAAAATTAAAATCTCATAAATTACTTTTACATAAACGAAAATAATTCTAAATGTTTACCCATTGAAGATAGAGTATTGTTTCAATTTCTTTGGTTGGCATGTACCTATCAAATGGGTTTTCCCCCGTTTTTTTATGAAGATTGTTGGAAAGTCCCTTGACTCATGCCAAGTATCTGGGGGTTGTCCCTTTTGGAGCCCCCGCTGTTTCTGTCTCACGTAAGAGAAGCTTGAATGTCACCACAGGGAATCTTTTGGCAAAGTACCATTTTTACTATGCAAAGCCAGGCACCTACATTAGTAGTGTGCAATTTAAGGACTTCATTTTGTTTACAATTTAAAATCTGGCAACAACAAAAATGATAATTGTAAACCCAGAAGAAGACACGCAAAGAACAGGGATATCCCCCATTCCAGGAAGCTCCATCTTCTGGGACCCCTCACTTGTGTTCTTTTGTACTCACTCCAGTCTGTATAGAAGTAGCACATTACCACATATACGACAATACAAGGGATTCTGGGAATTAGTGTTTGTGGTGTCAGTGTCCGCAATAATAAACCCCCTTCTTTGGTGCCAGCAATAATAACCCTCAGCATTGGTGTCAGTGATGGTAATAAAAAAGAAAAACTCCCATTCAGCAATTAATACCCCCATTCACTGGTGTCAGTGTTAATAAACGCCCCTTTGTTGGTTTATTGTAGCTCACACTGTCACCAGTGAATGGAGATATTTATTGTTCATGGAACACTTGCAGCCCGTGGGCTGTCGGTTGGACAGCCCTGACCTAGAATTTATTGTCATTTTTAAAATCCAAGGGTTAAAGGGTTTATTCACTTGATTACTCAGAGCCGCTATTGTGTGGCTTACGTTTTTGCATGCAGACGAGAGCGAATGCCTCATCTGTAAAATGTCACAAAATACTACAGAAAAAGGGAACTTGTGGTCTGCATAGAGAAACACAATTAATGAGGAACGTGCCCTGGGCCATAGGAAATGTCACAACTTATATAAACATTAAGTAAAATGCTTAATAATACAGGTACATTTTCTTGTGGTCATCTCTGAATTTCTAGAAGGCTTATTTTGATTTTACCATTTAAGCTTAACCGCTTAAGCCCTGGACCATTTGGCTGGCTAAAGACCGGAGCACTTTGGCACTGCGTCGCTTTAACTGACAATTGCGCGGTCGTGCGACGTGGCTCCCACACAAAATTGATGTCCTTTTTTTTTCCCCCACAAAGTGCTTTCTTTTGGTGGTATTTGATCACCCCTGCGTGTTTTATTTTTTGCGCTATAAAAAAAAGACAATTTTGATTCTTACATGGAGGTTTAAGCCACATCCCCATGTGTGCACAATAACAAATAACGTGGAAACAATCCCTTGCTCCTCTTGCACTCCCTGGGTGTTCTGGCTGTCATTTAGACTTTCTGCTGTTTGAATGCACTTCAGGTATTTTGAACCCATGCTGCCAACCTGGATTTCCAGCCTGACCTCCCTTTCCGACAGATCAACACCAGTCATGACCTTTGCCATGACTTCATTTCTGTCTCTGTTCTGGTTGTGTGACATTCTGGTAACTGGCCTTCGGACTGAGCTAGATCACAATTCTGCTTTTATGCTTTTGTACCTAGCCTTGGTTTACCTGACCTGCCTGTTGCTTCCAGCAAGGACTTTCCTAGGTTCATGCTGTGGATCAGAAATTGAACGAAAATACCGCTTTGAAATCGTATGAGCTGATCATTGGTACACAGCTTTCGAGAGCCAATCCCAACAGTTCATGCGAAATTATCCAAAGTGACAAACAAGAAAATTTTTCTTCGATACCAGAATGAGCGATTTTCATTTATTCAGCTTGGAAATAGAAGAATACATTACAATACAATACAATACAATATAAGACATGACATGACATCACTTCCGAAGTTGTATTGTGCCGTATGAGAATTTTTGTAACCGCTTTATTATCCATATGAGACCAGCATGCAAAAGAATAAAATAAAAAATGGATGATCATACATCCAATAATTATCATTGTCTGTACGAGGCTTTAGTCTCCAAGCAAACCATCGGTGGCTCTGGTAAGGACCTGGAACATCTAGAGATAACCTCCTTGACCCAAATCTTTTACCTTTGTACTGGTTCCCAGAATAATCCTTTACGGTCCCAGTTTCCTATGTGGCTACAGAGCAGGTCTTGTGAGCACGGGAAAAAAAAAAACAATAGTTATTCGCATATCCTAAATCACTTTTTATATTGTTTTTAAAGAGGAAGTAAACCCCTTCAAACCACTTTGACCTACAGGTAAGCCTAGATTAAGGCTTACCTGTAGGTCCAAGCAATATCTCCTAAACCTATATGGTTTAGGAGATATTTGCCCGAAAATGGGCACCGCTGTCTACGGCGCATGCGCCGTAGACAGCGGCGCGCAGGCGCACTAAATGCGGCAAATCCAAGAATGGATTTGCCTAATTTGTCGACTCCCGTGCGCAAGCGCGGGAGTGACGTCATCGCGGCTTCGCCGAATGGCAGAGGCGGAGCTGCGAGACACGACTCCCGTGCGCATGCGCGGGAGTGACGTCATCGCGGCTTCGCCGCTGTCATTGGTCGGAGCTGCGAGACGCCACCAGCAAGATGGATGTGGCGGACTACAGGGATCAGCGGCGACTTCGCTGGCTCCTGTGTCAGGTAAGTGACACATAATGAGCTACTATGCGATGCATAGTAGTCCATTATGCTTTACCTTTTGCAGGGAAAAAAAGAGGAAGTAAACCCATCAGGGTTTACTTCCTCTTTAAGTACATTTTTCTGGTTATAGGTTATAACTATAGAGTGAAAGGTTAATCTGCATTAGATAGCTGGCTACTGTGCTTCATTCATACGAGCATTTATTCTGAACAATGGGCTTTTATGTATACTATGATAAAGCAACATTGTCTGTAAATGCTAATCACAGAATTGTCATCTGGCAGAAGTGGCATTGGGTACCAGATTTTTATTCCTTATAGCAGAAATGTAGCAGGTATAAAACACAATTTTTTCCAGTAGCATACTCCTTCAAAATAACTAAGTTTACTTTTACATACAATTAGCATAGGTACTTTACTTAAAGCGAATCTTCACTAAAAACGTTATGATTTTTTTTTTTTATGTTTCAATATTTTTATTAAAGGTTTTCAGTACAATACAAACAAAAGTCTCATTAATGCGGCAAGTATTACATCAAGCACAATGCACAATGGGCTAACGCACCAGTCAGTTCCGCAGACATGCTGGCGGCAGTGAAATAGGTGCCTTATCTAATAACCCCGGATCACCTAGGATCCCATCTGCCGAAGCTGTTACCTCTAGAATGATATAAATAGCCAATCGTGCAGCTAGTACCGCTAAATGAGAGATGTAAAGAAAGCAGAGAACAGTAAGGAAAAGAGGAAAGACCCAATAGCAGGGGAAGAGAAAGAATAGAGAGTAGAAAAAAGTGGAGAAAAAGATGGAAAGGGGGAGAACTGGGCGGGGGGGGGGGGGAGGGAGCCGTAGTCCTGGATCCTCAAACCCATGCTACCATGGCAACGTGTTAAACAGCATGCGTCCCGGAACCATTAGTTAGATATACAATCCATGGATCCCAAATTCTATAGAACATTTTCATCCTGTCTTGAGACAGTGCGGATAACCGTTCGTTCAGCATTAACCATGCCATTTTATGTTTAAGCTGGGCTATCGGTAGTGCGGCTGATCTCCAGTTACGAGCTATGGTGATCTTAGCTGAAATAAATATAAAGGTAAGGAGCCTCTGCTGAGGCCTGGAAGCCTCTGCCGCCTTGCCCCCCAAGAGGGCCAGCTTAGGTGATTTCCTCAGGTTCAGTCCTGTGATAGTGTAGACAAAATTAAACACTCTAATCCAAAACCTTCTGACCTTCGGGCATGACCACCAAATATGGTAGGTGGTCCCCACCTGGCCGCATCCCCTAAAACAATGGGACGTAGCTCCCGGAACAAAAGCGGCCAATCTGGCTGGGACCATGTACCACCGCAACAATACCTTGTAATTAGCCTCTATCACCAATGTGTTGGCGAGAGAGCGATATGCCGTCTCAGAGAGCGTGCACCAGTCATCTAATTCAAAGGATTCCTGAAGGTCCCGCTCCCACTGGATCATATAACTCAACTTCTTCCCTGGACCCCTAAGTACTGTGTAGATGGCTGATAAATGGCCTCTAATTTTGTCATATTGCATACTCAACTGCTCCATGGGAGTCAGGGACCCCAGGTCTCCCCTACGGGCCATACTCTGTACGAAATGCCTTAATTGGGCACATCGAAACTTCTCCGAGGACGGCATATCAAATTTTTCAGTTAGAGCTTGTTCAGAAAGTATACCCCTACGGTCACATAGGTCAGCAATGCGCAATAGCCCTTTATTTGTCCACCAGCTGAACAGTTGAGGAGAGAGGCCCGGGGTGAACTCCTTGTTGTTAAGCAATGGCGCCAGCGGATTGTGGGGCGATCTGAACTTGTATATTTTTGACAGCCTGTCCCATATAGCCAGAGCCAGTGACAGGGTAGGACACAATATCAGCGGTCTATCTTTCATTGGAAGCCATAATAGCTGTGAAACCTGTGAGGGGCGACAGGAATAAGATTCCATATCCATCCAAATAGCATGTGTGTGGCGTGAATGGTATCTGGTAAGGTGGGCCAGCTGAGCCGCATGATAATATTTCTGCAGATCCGGCAGGCCCAGTCCCCCCTGTTTCCTTAGGGTGTACATTGTGCTCCTGTTCATCCTGGGCCTCTTGTGTCCCCAAATAAACCTAAGGATTTCATTTTGCAACATTTGTAGATCCCTACGCAGTAGAGCCACCGGTAGGGTACGGAACAGGTACAGTATTCTAGGCAACACATTCATTTTAATAGAGTGTAGTCTGCCGAACCACGATGGAGGGTGTATCTGCCATTTAGCTAGGTCCTCTGTCAGTGTTTTGTAGAGTGGGGGGTAATTCTTCCTGTATAACAGCTGGATAGTCGGGGTCAGATTAACACCAAGATATGGCAGTGCCTCCGGCTCCCAATTAAATTGGTATGTGCTCTCTAGAGCCTTCTGTGTGGCCTCCGACAGGGAAAGATTGAGCGCTTTAGATTTGGACTGATTGACTCTCAACCCCGAGATTTCGGAGAAGGGTTGAAGAATCGCATATAGGTTAGGGAGGGAAGTAATTGGTGACGTCAGCGTTGGCAAAAGATCGTCAGCGAACAGTAGGCATTTATGATCCCTATTTCCACACCTAATCCCCTGAACATCCTGACATTCCCTAATCCTAATGGCCAGTGGCTCTATCGCAAGAACAAACAGGAGCGGGGACAATGGGCAGCCCTGCCTCGTACCCCTTCTAATCGGTAGAGGCTCAGAGGAATATCCCCGCAGCATCAACGATGCCGATGGCGTGTCATAAAGCGTTCCAAGGAGAGTCAAAAAGCGCTCACCAAAACCATACCTGCGTAGGACAGCAAATAAATATTCCCAAGAAACGGAGTCAAACGCTTTCTGAATATCCAACGATAGCAGCATTCCCCGTCTAGAACCTCCACCATCCCAGTCCGACTGCACTGCTGATATAAGATTAATTAGCCTGCGGGTCTGATCCGATGCCTGTCTAAGCGGGACAAAGCCGGCCTGGTCAGGGTGGATATAGTTCGGCAGAAAAGTGTTAAGTCTAAATGCTAAGACTTTCGTTAAAATCTTTAGGTCAGTATTGATCAGGGAGATCGGTCGGTAGTTCGCACAGTCCCCGTGATCTTTGCCCGGCTTAGGAATGACACTAAGATAAGCTACATTTTCATGTGGGGGTATCTTGCTTCCCCTCCGAAGCTCATTAAAATAAGAGCACAGGTGAGGAATCAGGACATCCTGGAATTTCCTATAATATTGGCCTGGAAAGCCATCTGGTCCATGGGCCTTCGAGGGGTGTAGCGACTTAATCGCCATTTTAATCTCCAATTCCGAGAATTCAGCCTCCATCAGATCCGCGTGAGCTCGCGTCAGCTGAGGCAGCGGAACGTCACGGAAAAAGAGATCAGCTCTACGAGAATCATACGTAGTCTGTGAGCCATAAAGTTTGGAATAGAATTTATAGAATTCCTGCAGAATAAGTTCAGGGTTTTGTGTGGAGCGACCCGTAGAAAGCCTCAGTTTAGGTAACGTAGGCGTATGTGGTCGGGGAACCAGTTTCCTGGCTAACATAGTATTCGGTTTGTCACCCATGGTATAGTACCTATGTTTAGTCCAGCCAATATGTTTTTCCGCCTGAGTTGTCAGAGCCAAGTTCAATTCCAGTCTAACATCGTCAATCGTATGTCTAATGTCGCAGAGCGGGTGAGCATGTTGTTCCCGCAGCAGCTGGTCCAATTTGGTTTCCAGTTGTCGAATCGCATGGTCACGAGCTCGTTTTTGCCTAGAGCTTATTTGTATCATAATGCCCCTAATCGTGGCTTTGTGAGCCGCCCAATTAATCGCGGGTGACGTGTCCGAGGATTTATTACCCGCAAAAAACTGTTGTAATGCTTTGTCTATTTCAGCGCACAAAACGGGGTCCTTTTAACAGACTAGAATTCAAACGCCACGGGGCTGGGGAAGCTTTGGACCACAACCCAGTCAATGACATCTTGATCGGAGAATGATCCGACCAGGGGGTGGATAGTATCGATACCGACGTTAGATACGGGAGCAGAGGTGTGCGGACCAGAATATGGTCTATCCTGGAATATGTATGGTGCACCTGCGAAAAATGCGTATAATCTCTAGTCGTGGGATTGGACTCCCTCCATGTGTCAATTAAATCATAGAGATGTAAAAGTCTAGCCACCCTATTACTCCCAGTTGGCGGTCTCTTGAAAGTGGGTCTGTCAGGGTTGGATTTACCCATAACTCTGTCCAGCGGGATATTGCTGTCCCCCCCCCAAAATCACTTGTCCCTGGACCTTGGGCATCAATGTCCGCAACATCTTGCTAAAAAAGTCCACCTGTCCTGAATTTGGAGCATAATAAGATACAAAGGATACAAGTTGGTCATGGATGCGTCCCACGGCCATGATGTATCTGCCACCCTTATCCTTAATTATGGTGATGGGCGTAAAAGGGGTACGTCTAGAAAAAGCTATAGCTACCCCCTCCTTTTTATCGGGTCCATTAGCTAGGTAAAACTGCGGGTATTTAACATTAAGGTAGCGTGGAGCTGACGTCTTAGAAAAATGTGTTTCTTGTAGTAGTAATATATCTACTTTCTGTTTGTGATAAAATTGAAAGGCTTTAGTCCTTTTAATTGGGGAATTAAAGCCATGGACATTATGTGTGATCACCGAAAAGTCGGACGAATACGACTTAGCCATCGTGGTAGGGCAGAGCACTCTTACCTTGTAGCATCACGAGGGCGGGCATAGCCTCCAACACATGGGATTCCCATTCCACAAGCTTCCAGTACCAGCGTGTGTAAGTTAGGGTCAGGACTACAGCTCGGGGAAGATAGGGGGTAGAAAGAGAGAGGAAAAAGAGAAGAAACAGAGAATTAGTTAACATAAAAGACAAGGGCCGTAGGCCCGCAAACTTATACCAGTAGACTTGTGTAAACCGTATAACAAAGTGGGAAATAATCCCTGCCGGATAGAATGTCCTTTCCGGAAGTGGCAAGGGTACCCCTCTCCGAAGAGAGAAGGTAGTCTTGCAAAGATGCAGCATGGATTTCCGATCCGGCCCAAATGGCCCTTGCTCCAAAGCATGCCAGCAGGGCGGATTCAGGTCTCGCATACTGACGGACAGTAAGTTACACTAGCTTCGCGAGTCGTCCTACCCAGAGAGTAACGGCCCCAGGGCAAGCAGGCACCCAATGGCCCCCCTCGCCCCAGCACCCCCCCCCCCGGGGGAGGCCCCACGGGCCCCACCATAGGACAGACCCCGCACCCCCATGTTATTCAGAAACAGAGTTCAAACATCAAACCATGAGGACGCTGTAAAACATGTCCAAAATGAGAGAGTAATAATAAAAACAATAAAAAAAAAAAAACACATTAACTTCAAGTCAGTCATGGAAGAACCGTTTCGGGTGGAATGAACCCAAAAAATAGGAAACTGCACTATGGTTGTGCTAACAGGGTGACTACGCAGTCGCGCAGGCACAGACGGACTCAGGAGTGTCCCTCAGGTCAAAAAATAGTAGTATCCCTTCAGCTGCAAGTGGTAAGTCCAGGATTTCAAGGAGGGCATAAAAGTGCATTCTCAGGACTTCTGGTCTTCCGGGGGGTTCTTCTAGGCGGGTTCCGCTTACGCTCCGTCCAATGTGGGGAGAGTGAGCGGTGTGCTGGAATCGGAGGAGAGGAGGCTGATGAGTCTCTCGAGATAATGCCCAAACTAAGTAGTAATTCTTCGCCCTCCGGCAACGTGGAAAATGATTAGGATTTGCCATTATAAGTGAAAGATAATCTGAAGGGGAAGGCCCACCGATATCTGACCTGCTGGTTGATGAGATGTTGTAGCAGGGGTTTCAAATTTCTACGCTTTTGCACCGTAGAAGGAGCAAGGTCAGTAAATAACTGAATAGATGACCCACAGAGAGTCAGGTCCTGCCGACTGCGGGCAGCAAGCATCAACTTCTCCTTGGTCTGGTAGTAATGTGGTTTAACAATAACATCACGAGGCAGGCCATCAGATCTAGGGGCAGTAAGGGCCCTATGGATGCGGTCAATTTCCATGTGATGCGGTGCTATGTCTGGGATCAAGTCCTTCATTAACTCCTGCATTGCCCCTTCCAGATCGGTATGCGTTTCGGGCAGGCCGCGAACACGCACATTGTATCTACGAGAGCGATTTTCCAAGTCCTCGATTTTTGTAAGGGCATCCTCCAGCCTGTCCTGGAGGTCTGTGAGCATATGGGTATTCTGGTTAACCCTTTTAACAGTGCCTTCAACTTTAGCTTCAACAATGTCAAATCTCTCACCAATACTGTGAATGTCCCTCTTAAGATCAGTGGTAATCGAAGTGCAGGCCTTAGAAAGCTCCTGTTGTAGCATCGTGGAGAACCGAGCTAGTAACACTGTGTCCCCGGAGTAATAAGCTTACTAGACATGGCCTCTGCCAGTTCGACCATATTTTTATCCATAGAGGATCCAGGGGAGCCCACCAGTTCCTGTGCATCTTCATCTATGGCTGGGGAAGGGGGATAGCGAACGGGACTCACCCTGCTGATCTTCCTCCATGTCCCCGGAAGATTGTGACGAGAACGGATCCCTGGGGAGTTTCAGGGGAGTTCTGCTGGCTTCATCCCTCAGGAAGGCTGCAGCTCCGGCCGGGCCTCGCGTGTCTCGGCGTCCCGGCGCCATCTTGGATTGCAGGCCTGCGCTCAGGAGAGGACCCGGACCCCCCGGTGAATTGCAGGGCTTTACGCTGACCTCTTTTCGGCTGGCCCCGAGCCCGCCTGTTCATCACCCTCACCGGAGCTTCCCGCTGGGTGCGCTTAATATCGCTGTATTTGGGCCGGATCGTGCGGAGCTCTCTCTGAGCACGTCTGCGTCCGAGATCCCGCGCATGTGCACAACGTTATGATTTTTAATATTCAAAGCACACTCGCCCATCTATCCTTGTCTCCATGCTTTATTTTGGTGAGAAATCGCTTTGAAAAACACCCCCCCCCACCCCCTAGCATTTCCGCCCTTGGCCATCTTGAGTAAGGGCAAATTCATGTAGCATTTGCTTCCTGGAATCCATCTGCCCTTGGCTCAAGCATGCACGCAGGAGAGCGTGCATGGTTAAGAAAACCCCTCCTCCTCTCCTCCCCTCCTGGGATGTATATCATTTGCCTAGGCAAAAAAACAGGAAGTAGCTGAAGAAATGTTAAAAATGTTTAAAACAAGTAAATGTATACTTTCCTATCTAGCAGCATGAGGATTACATTTAATCACTGTTGATTGGGAGAGTGAAGTTCCACTTTAAATCTATCTTGGTTTCAGCCCCTGCCATTCTTTGTACAGCAGCACTCAGACTGGGAGAGAAGGGAAAGCACTATGAGGCAACCTGTCTTTTCTGCATGATTATAAATTGACAGGGAACACGCAGACAGGAGGAGAAAGCGGAGTAAATTCAGCTGACGACTTATAAGTGTGTTGCTGCGCCATAATTTTCCAATCAGCTTGATGCAGGTGGAACAGCGACAACGTTGTATTCCTTAATTCTAACAGAGAAATTGCTGTCACCTTCCTGGCTGTGATAGGTGCATGAATCCAAAAAGTGGATGAACAGATTTTCAAATACATTGGCAGGCTGACTGAGTTCACTATTAAAGCGGGAGTCCGCCGGGATTCCACCGTTTTTTTTTTTTTTAAAAGCCAGCAGCTACAAATACTGCAGCTGCTGACTTTTAAAATAATGACACTTACCCGCCCAGCGCGCCCGCGATGTCGGCACCCGAAGCCGATCTCTCGATCGTCTCTCGGGTGCTGCCGCCGCCATCTTGGGTATGGGAATCAGGAAGTGGAGCCTTTCGGCTTCATTTCCCGGTTCCCTACTGCGCATGTGCGAGTCGCGCTGCGCAATAAGGATGGTCCCTGCTGTCTCTGGGATCCGTGTTTCCCAGCAGGCAGCGGGGGGACCTTCGGAAAGGGGCGTCGATTCTGCGGAAAGGGGCGTGCCTTCTGCAGAATATACGCCCGAAGTGGGTGCAGATACCTGTAGTGTACAGGTACCTGCACCCCCCTCCCCCCTGAAAGGTGCCAATTGTGGCGCCGGAGGGGAGGAGGGTTCCAATGAGCGGAAGGTCCACTTTAGGGTGGACCTCCGCTTTAAAGCTGAAAGTGGCCACATGGTAGAGCTTTACGATTTTGGATAAAATGAGAATCGCAATTTTTTTTGCTTAGAATAAAGATCACGATTCTCTGTGTAACATCATGTTTCACATTATCCCAAAAAATGGACTAACTTTACTTTTTTTTATTTTTTATTATTCATTGAAGTGTATTTTTTTTTCCCCAAAAATTGAAAGACCGCTATGCAAATGCTGTGTGACATAAAATATTGCAATGACCGGCCTTTTTATTCTGGAGAGTCTCTGCTAAAAAAAATCTGTATAATGTTTGGTGTTCTAATTAAATTTCTAGCAAAAAAATACTGATTTTAACGTGTAAACTACAAGTGTCAGAAAAAGGTTTAAAGGCTTCTTTAAGAGGTTAAAGGGTAAGTTCACCATTACAGAACCCCCCCCCATGCTGCTGACCGACAGAGTGGTGATCTCCCATTCTGAGCCCTACTATCACCGCCTCACCGGACCAGGACTTAGAAATCTCCTCGGCTTAATCTCCAAAACATCCCCCGTCTGGAGGTACGTTTCGGAGCATTCTAATTTGAGGTGGCGATAGCAGGGCTCAGAACTGGAAATCAGGACTCAGCGCTCATCCCTTTTTGATCTGTAAATGAACAGAAAGATACAATGTTTCTTATTATGTCTTTCAGCATGTTGTTGATAAACATTGCTGGCTCCTTTTTTTTTTTTTTTTTGCCAGCTGTGAGAACAGAAGGGAACTGTTCTGCACCTGTTACATGAATCGTGAAAAGGCTGGATTAAGATCGTGTGGGGGGTTGAATTAAGATTGCGTTTTTTATTTTTATCTTTTTTTTTTTTTACGATTAATCGTGCAGCTCTACCACACGGCCAGCCGCTTATCAAAATTACAATGGAGCAACCACTTCAGTACTGTGCTATAGCAAGATGCTATAGTTGGTTGAGGGGGGGGGGGGGGGGGGGGTGTCCAGGAAAGAACATTGTTTGCTTTCCCCTATCAACACTGACTGATTGACAGTGAATACTATGATCAATGCTGGTGGCTATAGCAGTGATTGCAAGATAAAAACCAGACAGGCCAGTTGTACTGATGTCGCTCAATATATCGACTCGAGTACAACCAGCTTGCACATAGAGGAGAGGGATAACAGATTGGCCAGTTCCTGCTGTAGCAGTCAAACTTTAAACCACCTATAACCGGCTTAAGGCTGCTTTCACACTGGGGCGGTATTCAGGCGTTACAGCGCTAAAAATAGCGCCTGTGTAACGCCTGAAAAAAACCGGCCCCTTTAACTCCAGTGTGAAAGCCGGAGGGCTTTCACACTGGAGCGATGCGGTGGCAGGACGCATCTTTGCAGCGGTGAAGGAGCGGTGTATTCACCGCTCCTAAACCGCTCCTACCCATTGAAATCAATGGGACACCGCGGCAATACCGCCGGCAAAGCGCCGCTGCAGCGGCGCTTTGCGGGCGGTTTAACCCCTTTTCGGCCGCTAGCGGGGGTTAAAACCAACCCGCTAGCGCCCGCACACCGCCGCTAAAACGACGGTAAAGCGCCGCTAAAAATAGCGGCACTTTACCGCCGACGCCGCTCCCGCTGCAGTGTGAAAGCAGCCTAACTGTCTGTCGCCGTTCCAGACATTTTCATCCCCAACCCCATGCACAGAAACTTGCTGGCACATTGAAGGGGATCTTAAAAGTTTGTAAAGTTCTCTAGGGCAGTGGTTCTCAACATCAGTCCTCAAGTACCCCAACAGGCCATGTTTTCAGGTTTTCCTTTATCTTGCACAGGTGCTTTAAATCTGAGTCAATGGCTTGGTATCTTGAACAGCTATTTTATCTATTACCTGGTTCACAACAATTTTTTTTTTGTGCTTTTTCAGTTTTGCAGGAATGCACTACAGTCCATGTAACATGGTTTCCTATGGAAGTAGTTCACATATATGCATTTTATGCAAGAGGCCAGGGACTTTTTTTGTTTTGGTTCCATAGACTTCAATGGATCAAAAACGTGTATTGGAAAACACGAATGCACCTGGAATATGCAAACTGCAACCTGCATAGGTGTGAACCAGGCCTAAGAGAAATTCCCAAAACATGGCCTGTTGGGGGTACTTGAGGACTGAGGTTGAGCACCACTGCCCTAGGGCACTGATTGGATTTGCCAATCAATTGATTGAATGTATCAACTGATCAGCCAGTTAAATGGGTTTGGATAATCCTGTGAAAACTGGACAATTTGTTTTGGAAAGCAGAAAATACACATTTGATCAGATAGTTTGTTTGGAAAACAGACCAACGTTAATTTTTTAATTATACCGGACCAATATTGTGCATGTTTATGGATTCCACACACAGGTAATAGTAACATCACAAAGGGGTCTTTAAAGCTAGATGCAGTTCCTGGTCAGATACAAGTGGTGTATTATGCAGCCAAAGATTGAAGAAATCCATGGCTAAGGCCCATGATGTCTCAGACATGATAAACATTTGTTTTGTTTTTGTTTTTTTAAACTTAGATAGAACACGAAAGGCATTTAGTAGAGGAGAATAAAGAAAATCCTATCAAATTCTTTAAGTACATAAATAGTAAGAAAGGGAGGTCAGAGCATATTGGTCCCATAAAGAATGATGAAGAGAATCTGGTTACTAAGGATGGAGAGATGGCAAAGGTATTTAATGTATTCCTCTCCTTGGTCTTCACGAGGGAATCGGGGGGGGGGGGGCTTCAGTAACCAAAACTGCAATGTTTATCCTCATGGCTAACAGAGGACAGAATTAGAAATAGACCGGAAAAGCTTAATATTAATAAGTTACCGGGACCAGATGGCTTGCACCCGAGGGTCCTTAATGAACTCGGTCAAGTAATTGCCAGACCGCTGTTCCTAATTTTTAAGAACAGTCTACTGATTGGCTTTTCTCCAATCTGCTGGTACCATTCCAATGTAGCACCAATATTTAAAAAAGGGCCAAGATACAGCCCTGTAAATTACAGACCAGTTAGCCTTACATCAATAGTATGCAAGCTCATGGAGGGGATGTTAAGGGACTATATACAAGAGTTTAGTAATCGCAGCGGTATCATTAGCAGTAATCAGCATGGATTCATGAAGAATCCTTCTTGCCAAATCTATTAACCTTCTATGAGGAGGTGAGCTACCATCTAGATAAAGAAAGGCCATAGACGTGGTGTATTTGGATTTTGCAAAAGCATTTGACACATTTCCCCACAAACGTTTACTGTACAAAATATGGTTTGTTGTCATGGACCATAGGGTGAGTACATGGATTGAAAACTGGCTACAGGGGCGAGTTCAGAGGGTGGTGATAAATGGGGAGTACTCTGAATGGTAAGAGGTGGGTAGTGGGGTCCCCCAGGGTTCTGTGATGGGACCAATCCTATTTAATTTATTCAAAAACGACCTGGAGGATGGGGTAAACAGTTCAATCTCTGTATTTGCAGACAATGCTAAGCTAAGTAGGGCAATAACTTCTCCACAGGATGTGGAAACCTTGCAAGAAGATCCGAACAAATTAATGGGGTGGGCAACTACATGGCAAATGAAGTTTAATGTAGAAAAATGTAAAATAATGCATTTGGGTGGCAAAAATATGAATGCAATCTATACATTGGGGGAGAAACTCTGGGGGAGTAGATGATAGGCTCAGCAATGGCATGCAATGCCAAGCTACTGCATGCAAAGCAAACAGTATATTGGCATGCATTAAAAACGGGAATTAACTCCAGAGATTTACAAGACTCTGGTCCGGCCGCATCTGGAGTATGCCATCCAGTTCTGGGCACCAGTCCTCAGGAAGGATGTGCTGAAACTGGAGAGAGTACAGAGAAGGGCAACACAACTAATAAAGGGTCTGGAGGATATTAGTTATGAGGAAAGGTTGCGAGCACTGAACTTATTCTCTGGAGAAGAGACGCCTGAGAGGGGATATGATTTCAATGTACAAATACCATGCTAGTGACGCCACAATAGGGATAAAACTTTTCAGTGAAAGGGAATTTAATAAGGCACGCAACCATTCACTAAAATTAGAAGAAAAGCGGCTTAACCTTAAACAATGTAGAGGGTTCTTTACTGTAAGTGTGGCAAGGATGTGGAATTCTCTTCCACAGGCGGTGGTCTCAGCGAGGAGCATCGATAATGTCAAAGAACTATTAGATAAGCACCTGAACGACCACAACATACAGGGATATACAATGCAATACTGACATATCATCACACACATAGGTTGGACTTGTGTCTTTTTTTCAAACTCGCCCACTATGTAACTTAGGAAATGTACCGTATATAAAACATTTGTGAGCATTACAGTCTCCAAGAGAGGTCTACAGAATAGATGCCTTGAAGTACCAAGCTTTTTGTGAGCGGTGTTTAGCTTTTACTTGTGAGAATGTTGGCAGTCCTTCTGGAATGTGAACCTGACTTGTTATTTCTACTCCTAACACTGGACCACTGCACAATTTCTTTGTTAAAGTGGAAGTAAACCCACTTTTTTAACTTTTACCTACAGGAAAGCCTATAATAAGGCTTACCTGTAGGTAAAAAAAATATCTCCTAAACCTGTACGGTTTAGGAGATATTCCCCTCGGTATGCGCCGCTGACTGCAGCGGCGCATGCGCACAAGGGGGTTCTCTCCGCGAAAATCCGGCAGCGCTCGTCCGGCCGGATTTAAATCTCCCGCGCGCATGCGCGGGAGTGATGATATCGCGGCTCCGGCCACTCACAGCGCCGGAGCCGCGATACCCGGAAGAGACGCCGAGGGAGCATGTCGGCTTCCTCGGCGTGGATCGGGCGAGATGTCGGGGCCTCGTTCTAAGGTAAGTATTTCATAATGAGCTAGTATGCGGTGCATACTAGCTCATTATGCCTTTTGCTTTGCAGGTTTTTAAAAAAAAAAAAAAAAAAATGCGGGTTTACTACCGCTTTAAAACAGATGAACCTTTCTTTACCCTGCTATCCATGTTAGGAAAATATATAAATCTAGTCACAAATTAAAAGTTTTATATCGACACGTCTATTTCAATTAAAATTTTACTTCTACTGTTATAATTGTGAAGTGAAATGCCAGAATTGCCAAATCGCCAGTCTGAAGGTGCTCATGGATTAAAGGGTATGGTGGGATGTACAGGCCCTGTCTGACTGACCTCTGATCTGACAATCACTTACATACATTAACCACTTCAGCTCCGTAAGATTTACCCCCTTTCTGGCCATTTTTTGCAATACGGAACTGAGTTAACTGTTAATTGCGCAGTTGTGCGACGCTGTACCCAAATAAAATATATGTCCTTTTTCCCACAAATAGAGCTTTCTTTTGTTTTTATTTAATTATATCTGTATTTAATCACCTTTTGTGGTTATTTTTTGCGCTACAAGTAAAAAAAAATATATAATTTTTGAAAAAGAAAAAAAAACTATTTTTTACTTTCTGCTATAAAACACATCCAAAAAAAATAAAAAAATCTTATTTCTTCATCAGTTTAGGCCAATATGTATTCTGCTATATATTTTTGGTAAAAAAAATCCTAATAAGCATATATTGATTGGTTTGCGCAAAAGTTATAGCGTCTACAAACTATGGGATATTTAAAAAAAATGTATATATATTTTTATTTTACTAGTAATGGCAGTGATCTGCAAATTATATCGGGATTGCGATGGACAGTCGGACGCTAACTGGAGGACCAGTGACACTAATACAGTGATCAGTGCTAAAAATCGCTGTATTAATGACACTGTCTAGGAACAGGTGAACATCAGGGGCGGTCAAAGGGTTAACTATGTGCCTGAGAAGTGTGCGTGTATACTGTGGGAGGTGCTTTTACTAGGGGAAGGCATGAATCCATGTTCTTGCTTTGCAGGAACACAGGATCCACGTCTTCCCTACTGACAGAACAGCGATCTGCCTTGTTTATGTAGGCAGGCCACCATTCTGCATCTGTGCTGGATGATCGGTGGGTGCTGGCAGACATCGAGTCCATACCGTACCCACAGATCGGCTCCCGCTGTGTATAATCACAGCAGGAGTGGGCCGGAGGTGGTGCACATGTGCTCCCCAGAGCCAGAAGTGTTGGATCACATACTAGGTACGTGATCTGGCACAGCAGTGCCACCTTGCTGCCATAAAAGTTTTATATACGGGCAGCAAGCAGGGCCGTCTTTAAGGCAGGGCAAAAGGGGGGGGGGCAAGAAAATTTTTGCCCAGGGTCCAATCAATATTAAAGATGGCCCTGGCAGCAAGTGGTTAAGGGGCCCTTTCACACATGCTGTCCAATCAGGTCCGCCTGTCAGTTTTTTAGGCGGACCTGATCGGACACTCCATGCACCTCTATGAAACGACGGATGTCAGCTGTGACATATCCACTGACATCCGGCACTATCCGATCCGCCAATTGCAGACGGAAGGAAACCCTATTTTCCATGGATCGGATGAAAATGGACAGACTGATGCGTTTTCATCCGATCTCCCATAGAGGACATTGGGGCTCTTACAGGTTCTCAAAACAGACAGCCTCACGTGAAAGGGGCCTAAAGGTGAAACTCTGGAATAAACAATTATTTTCAAAAAAAAAAAAAAGAGCCATATGTATTTTTATACAAAGCACAGCCTAATTCAGATCTTTGCAGTAATTCAGCGTGACACTTTGCCTCAATGCAGGAACTTCCTGTAATAAAGACTGCTCACTGCTGCTCTCTCCTTGTACAGGGTGACTGGTCTTGTCTCCGCCCCCTACTGTAGTTTTCTGCAGGCAGTTGTAGTGGGTGGGGCTTGTTGGCTTCTTCCACAGCCCTGCTCTCTGCACAGGCTATATAAAGCACAGTGATGATGTCCCTGCTAATTTACAAGGTAATATCTGGATTTGTAAAGGCATTCAGTGTTAATAAAGTAGATTCATATTATATGCTTTGTGACTACTGAGGAATGAATTTATATGAAAGTTTTATGCCCAGCTTTAAAGAACACCTGTCATGAGAGAAATATGGATGCTGCCATTGCTATTCTCTCCTTCTGAAAATGCTTGTTGCTCAGATTTCATGCTGCAGCTTTAACAGTTTCTATCTCAGTCATTTGCTTGTATCAGGTCTATGACTTAGAAGTATTGAAATAGAACACAGCCAGGCAACTAGCATTTTCACTTGGAGGTGAGCAGTAACACCTCTATATTTCTGTGAACTTTAACATCCAGCTTGTCTCCCTGTTTACACCTCTGAAGAGAGGCGGAATGAAGGGGCAGATGTTGCCGATTCCACTTTAAAGCACCCAAAAATGGAACTTCTGCTTTAAGGGAGGTGACCCCCTGACATGCCACATTTGGCATGTCATTTTTTGGGGTGGAGGGGTGGTACCCTCTTTTTAGAGGGTCCCAGCTCCCACTTCCTCCTAGCGCACCGCGGCACCGGAAGGGAGATCCCCTCTCCCCCTCCCTCTTGGCAATCGTCTGGGACACGTCACAGGTCCCAGATGATTGCCCAACCAGCCACAACGCGCGGCTCACACATGTGCAGTGGGTGCCTGGCTGTGAAGCCACAGCCGGGCGCCCACAGTTATAGTGCCGGCGCTGCATAGAGGAGGGGGAGAGGAGTGGGGCTTTGTTCCCTCACATTGCTGGACCCTGGGACAGGTAAGTGTCCAATTATTAAGTCGCCAGCTGCAGTATTTGTAGTTGCAGACTTTTCATTATTTTTAATTTTTTTAAAGCAGAACTCCGCTTTAAGCACTACCCCCAATAGGAAGATATTTGGTATATACTGAGTTTAGACAAGACCCACCCTTTTCAGGACCCAGAAACTAAGATAGTTGGGACTATACAGCAATGGAAGATTCATCAATACTGCATAATACACATGCTTTATTATCATCTAATTCTGCTAAGACTGGCCAGATAGTGCACCGACATCTCAAATGTATGGCCCGCTTCAAAATCGGATTCTTCTAATGTTTATTATGCTAAATGTGTTACAAGAATAAAAAAGAATGTCCGGATAGCTAATTAAAAAAAAAAGGTTTTATTGGTTTGGGTCAATTTTGTTTCAATGTTTTCCTTAATGTTTATTACTGACGGTTCCAGCCAGAGTTGGCCAAGTGGTGGCTGGTAGCTCATCTTAATAGTAGTTAAAGTGGTACTTAACCCCGGACCCTGCATTCACTATATCTGGCCTGACACAGTACACAGAATATGGAAATGCAATTATTTTGGTAAATCTAAACTGCTAAATACCTTTTCTGATCAGCAATATAGCAGTTTTGTGACTTCTATCAGTGTCCAGCCAAGCACTGGTTAAAGCTTGTAGGAGGAGCTTTAATTTAGCCTATACTATGAAGCTGCATGACCCCTGACCCTCTGTCTGGATAGTGCTGATTGGCCCTGTGCCGATCACAGGCACCCTCCCACCAAAAAAAACAAAAATCTCCACACCAAAACTCAGCATGTGCAGAGTGCACCCAAGGCTCTGTACTATGAGGAGATAGATTGGGGGCTGTGGAAGAAGGGGAGGATAAGAGAGGACAGGATCAAACAGCCTTTTTACACAATGCACAGGATTAACCCCTTAGGTTCCTCAGTGAATATAACAAGCGTGCTTTACTGCATATATAGACTGATTTTACTGTTGTGTGTTTAGTAACAGTTTAAAGTCCAATTGAAGTGCAATATTAAATTGCATAGATAAACAGAGGGTGAAGTCAAATCCCTATTGATATACACATACATTGCTTAATACTGCCACCCCCAATGGCAGCATAGAAACTTCAGGTTCTGGTGGCAAGCTGCAAGGTAAACTGCTGCTGACTGTATGAGAGCAGCGGTGTCTCAGCAAAGGTCCAACACGCCCCCTGCTTAGTCACAACTAGAGCTGTCCAATCAGCAGGGAGCATGAGCTTTGCTACTGGGTTTTGAAGCTTTTATTCTGCCTTTGCAAGTAAAAACATTAACAAAGGGTCCTAAGGTGTTAAACACTTTCAAAGTTCTGGGAAACTGCATGCACATTCATTCTGTGCACATGGGGGGCAAAATAAATGTTGTTACAGGAATACCTCGGATTGTGAGTAACGCAGTATACAAGTGTTTCACAATACAAACTATTTTTTATTTTTTTTAAAATCCTGACTCGGTTTGCGAGCGTTGTCTCGAAAGACGAGCAGGATTCAAGCCTCCGGGGTGTGCAGTACTGCATTTGGCCACAGGTGCGGGGGCGCCGGTGACACTCAGAAACACTCCGTTCTCATGTGTCTCAGAGAGCATCCGAGCGGCTCCCAGCGGTTTCCGGGCGTTTCCGAGTGCCTCTGGCCACATGCGGTACTGTATACAATAGCAGTCACTGTGGAACAAATTATGTGAGTTTCCATTGACTCCTATGGGGAAACTCGCTTTTTATATAACAGCGCTTTGGATTACAAGCATTCTTTTGGAACAAATTATGCTTGTAATCCAAGGTACCACTGTATATTACTTTCTCTCCAGTTCAAATGTTATTCTTCATACAGAATAGAGTGAATCATAAAAATAAAACCATATTGGCCACTAGATGGAGCTGATGAGCATAGAAAATATACTTATTTTCTATGCTCATCACCACCATCTAGTGGCGACAGTGCAGTATTTTCTTGTTTTACTCTATTCTGTATAAAAAATACATGTAAACTGGAGACAAAATGGCCAAATAACAATTTGTTTTAACGCCTATTGACACATCACGAATGTACATGCAGAGTTCCTGGATGAATAGCTCTCTTAAACTTTATAAACTCACCCCTAAGACATTCAACAATGTTTGTTTTCCTGTACCTGCTTGTTATCTAACAGAAGACTTAAATTGAGAGAGTAATTGCATATGTGCTATAAATACTGTATAATCTTCTTCTATTATTAGTTTTCAGTTGCATTGAGCGCTTCTTTTTGTAAGTCAATGTGTCTTTTTTTTTTTTTTTTCCCCTAAACAACTGATTTAGTCTATGTAACCTAATTTTACTTTATTTTTAACTTTTTTTATTTTTCTACTTTTGTAGTCTGATGACAGTGGGGTCAGTATGTTATTCCCCTATTCGTGAGTCTTCATGATGTAATTGAATGTGAGTCTTGTCATCCTAATGACTGCTAATTGAATTGGTAGCATTACTCAGTTTGAACACACAGCTTGCAGTGACCAGATTAATTTAATAACACTCCAACTTATTTACCACACACTTGTTCTCTGTCTGAAAATGTAATAATGTTTCACAGGCATATTGATTTTTAAAAGCATTATAAGGCTAATTATCCTGGCCGTTCTGTCACATGACAGGGTTCACTTAAAGCATAAACCGTGATAAAATAAAATAAATAAAATAAATAAATAATAATAAAATAAAAAAATTGTAGATTTCTGAAATACAAGCATGTTTTCCTATTGTGGGCTGACAACACACATGGACTGAATGGTGTCAGCCCTGCCTTGTATCGTTTTGCTAAAATACTCAACCACTCCCACTCTCCGTTCTCCACAACACAAAGGCCGAGCATTCTGTAGCCCAAGGTAACAACTAGGAGGGCTTTTTGAGACCTCTATAAGGTCAATCTAACATGGCTAGTGTTCTGAGGAATTTTCCATGTGCACAGGTTTAGAAGATTAATAAATTTGCATCAATAGAAAATACTTCAAGATATGATGTATCAATTTTATACAAACCACAGTATAAATGGACCCTAAATGATGTCCTTAATCTCTATATACAGTGGGGAAAATAATTATCTGATCCCATGCAGATTTTGTAAATTTGCCCACTTACAAAGAAATGCAGGGTCTATAAATTTTATCATAGATTTATTTTAAATGATGGAGACAGAATATCAACCAAAATCCAGAAAAAAAAAACATGATACAAATGTTATAAACTGAGTTGCAGTTCAGTGAGTAAAATAAGTATTTGACCCCCAAGCAAAACATGACTTGGTGCTTGGTGGAGAAACCCTTGTTGGCAAGGACAGAGGTCAGAAGTTTATTGTAATTGGCCACCAGGTTTGCACACATCTCGGGAGGGATTTTGGTCCACTCTTTACAGATCTTCTCTAAATCCTTAAAGTGGAAGTAAACTCTCCTATCATTTTCAGCCAAGGAAGCTGCCATCTTTGCCTCTGTTTAATCTTCAACTGCTATGGTGCTGCACATGTGATTCGTTATGACACCAGCCATTGGATGGTTTGATAGTTTGGCTGAGAGCACAGCCAATGTGCAGATAGCATTCCCGGCATGCCTTTTTTTTTTAACTGTTTAAATCCATGGGTTTACTTCCACTTTAAGGTTTCTTGGCTGTCGCTTGGCAACTTGAAGTTTCAGCTCCCTTCATAAATTTTCTATAGGATTAATGTCTGGAGACTCGCTTGGCCACTCCATGACCTTAATGTGCTTCTTCTTGACCCACTCCTTTGTTGCCCATCTTCAGTGTTCTGGCTGAGGGAAGAAGGTTCTCATCCAGGATTTTACCCCTGAATGCAAGGCAGATTTTTGTTCCATCAAAAAGGAAGGCATTGATCCTGTGTTTCTGCAAAGCAGGAACACCGGTCTTTGCCTTCCCCTAGTCAAAGCTCCTTTTTTTTTTTTTTCAAAATTTTTTTTTTTTTTTTTTTTGTTTATAGCGCAAAAAATAAAAGAAGTGATCAAATACCACCAAAAGAAAGCTCTATTTGTGTGAAAAAAGAAACATACGTTTTATTTGGGTACAGCATCCCACGACATTGTCAGTTAAAGTAACCCAGTGCCGTGTCGTAAAAACATTATCTGGTCATGAAGGAGGTACATTTTCTGGAGCTAAATTGGTTAAAGAGGAACTTCACCGTGGAAAAAAAACATTAAAAGCCAGCAGCTACAAATTCTGCAGCTGCTGACTTTTAATAAACATGCACTTACCAGTCTAGTGATCCAGCGCTGTCCTCACCTGGGCTGGTTCTTCGCTGGTCTTTGGGTCCCTGGTTCCGCCATCTTGGATGTGGGAAGCTGGCCGTGACTTCCTGGTGCTTCACAGCCGGCTTCCCACTGCATGCATGAGTAGCGCTGTTTTTTCTCAATGGACCCACAGCCTTCTGAGGTCTGTTTTTTGTGATACGGCACTGCTCCGCTTTAACTTGACAATTGCACGGTTGTGGGACACTGTACCCAAACAAACATGACATAATTTTTTTTTCCCATGAATGTAGCTTTCTTTTGATGGCATTTGATCACCTCTGCGATTTTTTTTTTTTTGTTGCGTTATAAACAAAAAAAAAGCATACATTTTGAAAAAAAAAAATTTTTTTTTACTTTTTGCTATAATAAATACCCCCCCCCCCCCAAAAAAAAACAATTAATTTCTTCATCAGTTTAGGCCAATATGTATTCTTCTACATATTTTTGGTAAAAATTAGCAATAAGTGTGTATTGATTGGTTTGAACAAAAGTTATAGCGTCTACAAAATAGATGATACATTTTATGGCTTTTTTTTTATTTTACCAGTAATGGTGGCGATCTGCAATTTTTAGCAGGACTGCGATATTGCGCTGGACAGATTGGACACTTTGACGCTTTTTTGGAACCATTGACATTTTTACAGCGATTAGTGCTATAAAAATGCACGATTACTGTGTTAATGTCACTGGCAGGGAAGGGATTAACACTAGGGGGCGCTCAAGGGGGTTAAATGTGCTC
Source organism: Lithobates pipiens (assembly GCF_037356315.1). NCBI lineage: Eukaryota > Metazoa > Chordata > Amphibia > Anura > Ranidae > Lithobates > Lithobates pipiens. Next base: position 481,466,375 of record NW_027507764.1, on the reverse strand, counting down.
CCTGGGAGGTGTTTCTAACTGTGGGGGGATGGGACTGACTGGAGGAGGAGACAGATCGCTGTTCCTAATCACTAGGAACAGCAGATCTCTCTCTCCTTCCCTGTCAGAATGGGGATCTGTCTGTTTACATTGACAGATCCTCATTCTGGCTCTTTTCTGCGATCGCGGGGGGCCGGCAGACGTTGCGGCCGCCAGCCACGCGCATAGGGTCCCCTCCCGTGCAGCAGGTGCGCGCTATGGCTCTTAAAGGAGCCGATGTACACCTATGGAGATTTGCGGGAGCCAGCCGATCTGCAATGGTATGATGACAGAGGCTGGCCGGCAAGTGGTTAATGTAAATCAAACCTGTTGTGGCATGCAACTTTCATTTCCTATCATAACTGTTAATCATTTACATAACAAGCTGAAAACAAATCAGGTGCCAGCTTGAGACTGTGCCAGGCTGATAAATTGCTGCTTATAGAAATGAAAGAGTCTTTGTGGCTAGCACTAGTAAGTAACCATACAATACAGCAGCACACAGATGTGGTTGTGTAAAAAGAAATCTCTATGCAAGATATGGATTTTCTGCTCTTGCCGCACTAAAAGTCTAGTAGTTCTGTGGCTTGTAAAGGACTCTAAGCACTACAAAATATACGGTGAACTTATAAGAGGTGTTTTTTTTACATGAACGCAGCTAATACTTATTAAATAAGCTGTTTAGATGTGCAGCCAACAACACCAGGATCAGTCCAGGCACCGCGTCATCTCAACTTCAGAAGTCTGAATCCACCAGGTTCTTGGACTGATAACCGCCTCAGCCTCTCAGGGAGCCGCGGAGGAGCAGAGCAGGAGAGATGCTGACTGACAGGCAGCAGCTCTCCTCTCTGGAAATTGAGAGAACTGAGCCATCGGTGGTATTTGATGGCTCGGTTCTCAGTGAAGAGGCGGCCGGGGACAGATACAGCATCCACCTAGGTAAGTGTGAATATGGGATAAAAAAAATAAATCCCAAATTTAAAAAAAATAAAAAAATCCCATACTTCTCTTTTAAAGCCAAAACAGATCCTGGCATGCATTGACTTTGTTATCTCGTAGTGAAAGAAGGGTTAGTCTTAAGAGAGCCCTGACGTAGTACAGATTGGTATACAAGCAAGGGATCATACATAATAGGACAGGCTAGCTTGGAGGTTTTTGGGTACAGGCATAGATGATATTAAAGCATCTTAAAGCACAGTGAAGAGGGTCAAAACTAGAGGAGTGTGGTGGAGTATGAACATACGTGGACAGCACAGTGGCTTAGTGGTCAGCACTTCTGCTGAGCAGTGCCAAGGTCCTCAGTTTGGATCCTGGCCAGGACACTATCTGCAGGGATAGTTGTTGTTGTGATGATGTGGATTCTTCCCTTCGAGGGAAACCTAACAATACTGTAAGTAGAGTTCAGGAATTCACAGCTCACACATTCAGCTGTTACAGGGGATGGCTTTCCCAGCATATAACAAGGACAACAAGGTGAGATAGAGAAGTTTGCTGGCCTGGTGCACTGCTGCATTGTGTGCATGAAAAACAATGGAAAGCTTGGCAGGCGGGTTTGGGTTCTTCTATGCACATCATGGTTTAATTTTCAGATTTGAACGGCATGGACCTTTAGGGCTCATTTACACTTGCTTCAACTGTAACACATTAACCACTTCCAGTAGGAATATCTGAATGATACCTGCAGCTACAGGCATCATTCAGATATGCTTGTTTGCAGCTGGCAATCCTGTGCACCATAAGAATGATCATAGTGGCGGTTCCGCCGTTTGATCGTTCTTGAGCTTCTCCGGGCTCTCTCGTGCCATCGGGGAACCCAGAGAAAGAATCGGCCACCACCGGAGGACGAGCATAGAGATTTCCGGTGACCAGATGGTCACCAGTCATCTCTATGACCGTCTGAGGCCGGGCATGACATTATGACGGTACGTCCGGGCCATGGATGGAAACAAAGCCGCTGGTAAGCATGAGATTGTGGATTTTTTTCCCCCAATCTCATGCTTTCCAGCCTGGAGGAGAGATGTGGGGTCTTATTGACCCCGCATCTCTCCATAAAGAGAACCTGTCACGAATGATTCCTATTACAAGGGATTTTTACATTCCTTGTAATAGGAATAAAAGTGATAAAAAAAATGTAAAAGAAAGTGTAAAAATAAAAAAATAAAGTAAAATAAAAATAATTTAAAACGCCCCTGTTCCTCCCACATATGTAAACGCTGTTCAAAGCACACATGTGAGGTATAGTCACGTGTGTTAGTGCGAGAAACAATTCTAGCACTAGACCTCCTCTGTAACGCTAAATATGTAACCTGTAAAAAAATTTGAAAGCGTCGCCTATAAAGATTTTTAAGGACCAAAGTTTGCCATCATTCCACGAGTGTGCGCAATTTTAAAGTGTGACATGTTGGGTATCTATTTACTCGGCGTAACATCATCTTTCACATTATACAAAAAACTCGGCTAACTTTACTGTTTTTTTAGTCATGACATTTTTTTCCCCCCCAAAAAAAAGCATTTGAAAAATTGTTGCGCAAATACCATATGAGATAAAAAGTTGCAACAAGCGCCATTTTATTCCCTAGGGTGTCTGCTAAAAACAAATATATATAAAATATATTTATAATGTGTTTGGGGGTTCTGAGTAATTTTCCAGCAAAAAAAGTTTTTTACATGTAGGAGAGGAGTCCCAGAATAGGCCCGGTATAGAAGTGGTTAAAGCGCATATTTATGTATGTGTGTGTGTGTGTGTGTGTGTGTCTGCTATCCCTCTATGCCAATCCCTCCATTGGCTGCCATTCGCCCAACAAATTAAATTCAAAATATTAACTATAAGTTACAAAGCCTTCCACAACTCTGCCCCCAGCAACATCATTAGCCTAGTCTAGTCTCAAAATGCCAACCTAATCACCCTCTTCGTTCCTCCCAAGACCTCCTGCTCTCTAGCTCCCTCATCACCTCCTCCCATATCCACCTCCAGGACTTCTCCCGATCCTCGCCCATCCTCTGGAATTCCCTACTGCAATCTGTCAGACCGTCTCCAAATGTATCCACTTTTAGTCGATCCCTGAAAACTTTCCTCTTCAGAGAAGCCTATCCTGCCTCCTTCTTACAACTGCACTATTTTCTCCATTAGCTCCTCCCCTCAGCTATTACCCTTTTGTATAACTTGACCCTCCCTCCTAGATTGTAAGCATTATTCCATCTAGCTAATTGCTCAATTAGAATAATATGGTCCACGGGAGGACATATGGACTAAATAAACAGCCGTGCCCCCCCCCCCCCCCCCCAATGGTCAAGGTGGGGAACTTCCAGACGCATTCACCCAATATATCACATCCAGATAGTACCTTGTAAAACTATGAGAATTCTATGCAATTGTTGCTATATCTTCATCTATAAACAGAATAATAAAGTGCTAGTAAAGGAAATATACGTGTATAAAAAGCAACACAAAATATATATGTAATATGCTATATTAGTCTAAAGTGACTTGTGCAATCAATGTACATAAACATGACACTCCAAAGTGACTATAAAAGACAAATTGGTCACAACTTCTGTGCAGAAAGTGATCAACACTCATGCTCCCCTCTTGGTTCCACACTCACCAGCTGCACCCCTACACAGGGGTAAAACGTATGTAGTCAAATCAGCCTTGGTTCCAGGTATCCAATGCAGGGACCTCTTGCATGGTGTGTTAAATCACATGATATCAGCACTGTCCCCTGTCTTCCCTTGGACAGGCTGGGCGTCACCACTGGGGCCACATTGCAAGTTATAGACCTTTTTATTTTGAGAGATTGTTCTCCGTTTAAAGAGTATCCTATATTTTATAGATATCACTGATTTAATTTCAGAGCATTTTACTCCTAATGATTGGCATGAGCCATGAAATGTGCATCGAGTATACATCAAACTCATCAGACAAGTTTGGCTCACCATGAGCAATTGTTTATGTTCATTGAACTATTATGAATGGATGAGTGTATTTATGTAACTGTACTGCTGTATTTTGTATAATAACTATATATTCATACAAGTGTATCATAGTATATTGTGTCCTGTATCACAGATTGACACTTTTTACAACGTGATTTGTAATTTAATAAATAATTCCATGAATGATATGAATAAGGAATCCATTCAGTGACATGCCTCATACAAAGTCCCATTCCTTTCTCTTTTCTGTTGTTTATTATAATTGACATAGTTTTACAAGGTAACATCTGGATGTGATATAATGGGTGGACATGTCTGGAAATTCTCACCTTGACCACTGGGGGGCACGGACGTTCATTTAGTCCATTTGTCCTCCTGTGGATCATGTTATTCCAACTAAACAATTAGCTAGATGGAATAATGCTGTGAGAACTCCAATGCCGCGTACACACGATCGCAATTCTCGTTGGAAAAAGCTTTGATGGTTTCCCAACTGTCTTGCCTACACACGGTCACACCAAATTCTGACCGCCAAGAACGTGGTGACGTACAACACGTACGATGGGACTAGAAAAAGGAAGTTCAATAGCCAGTAGCCAATAGCTTCCATCTCGTAGTTGAGTCTGAGCATGCGTGAGTTTTTGCACATCGGAATTGCATACACACAAAAGTTTTTCGGGAAAATTGAGAACATGCTATCAAATTTTTGCTGGTGGGAATTTGGCCGGCTAAATTCCAATGGAGCATACACACATTTTCCAATGAAAAGCTCTCATTGGTCTTTTGCTGGCCGAAATTCCGATCGTGTGTACGTGGCATTAGTGAGATATATATATATATATATATATATATATATATATATATATATATTTCCTTATTGGTGATTTACAGTGGTGTGAAAAAGTGTTTGCCCCCTTCCTCATTTCCTGTTCCTTTGCATGTTTGTCACACTTAAGTGTTTCGGAACATCAAACCAATTTAAACAATAGTCAAGGACAACACAAGTAAACACAAAATGCAATTTGTAAATGAAGGTGTTTATTATGAAAGGTGAAAAAAAATCCAAACCATCATGGCCCTGTGTGAAAAAGTGATTGCCCCCTAAACCTAATAACTGGTTGGGCCACCCTTAGCAGCAACAACTGCAACCAAGCGTTTGCGATAACGTGCAATGAGGCTTTTACAGCGTCCTGGAGGAATTTTGGCCCACTCATCTTTGCAGAATTGTCCTAATTCAGTTACATTAGAGGGTTTTCGAGCATGAACGGCCTTTTTAAGGTCATACCACAACATCTCAATAGGATTCAGGTCAGGACTTTGGCTAGGCCACTCCAAAGTCTTCATTTTGTTTTTCTTCAGCCATTCGGTGGTGGACTTGCTGGTGTGTTTAGGATCATTGTCCTGCTGCAGAACCCAAGTTCGTTTCAGCTTGAGTACACGAACAGATGGTCGGACATTCTCCTTCAGGATCTCTTGGTAGACAGCAGAATTCATAGTTCCTTTTATCACGGCAAGTCTTCCAGGTCCTGAAGCAGCAAAACAGCCCCAGACCATCACACTACCACCACCATATTTTACTGTTGGTATAATGTTCTTTTTATGAAATGCAGTGTTCCTTCTACGCCAGATATACTTGGACACACACCTTCCAAAGTGTTCCACTTTTGTCTCATCGGTCCACAGAATGGTGTCCCAAAAGTCTTGGGGATCATCAAGATGTGTTGTGGAGAAATTGAGACGAGCTTTGATGTTCTTTTTGCTCAGCAGTGGTTTTCTCCTTGGAACTCTGCCATGCAGGCCATTTTTGCCCAGTCTTTTCCTGATGGTGGAGGCATGAACGCTGACCTTAACTGAGGCAAGTGAGGCCTGCAGTTCCTTGGACGTTGTTGTGGGGTCTTTTGTGACCTCTTGGATGAGTCGTCGCTGCGCTCTTGGGGTAATTTTAGGCGGCCAGCCACTCCTGGGAAGGTTCACCACTGTTCCATGTCTTCGCCATTTGTGGATAATGGCTCTCACTGTGGTTCGCTGGATTCCCAAAGCTTTGGAAATGGCTTTATAACCCTTTCCAGACTGATAGATCTCAATTACTTTCTTTCTCAATTGTTCCTGAATTTCTTTGGGTCTCGGAATGATGTGTAGCTTTTAAGGATCTTCTGGTGGACCTTACTGTGTCAAGCAGATCCTATTTAAGTGATGCCTTGATTGTGAACAGGTGTGGCAATAATCAGGCCTGGGTGTGGCTAGAGAAATTGAACTCAGGTGTGGACAACCACAGTTATAGTATGTTTTAACAAGGGGGCAATCACTTTTTCACACAGGGCCATGATGGTTTGGATTTTTTTTCACCTTTAATAATAAACACCTTCATTTACAAATTGCATTTTGTGTTTACTTGTGTTGTCCTTGACTATTGTTTAAATTGGTTTGATGTTCCGAAACACTTAAGTGTGACAAACATGCAAAGGAACAGGAAATGAGGAAGGGGGCAAACACTTTTTCACACCACTGTATTCTGTTTATGGGTGAAGATTTTGGCACATAGCACTATTAGCAGTTTTGAAAACCACTTTTTATTTTTATTGTTTTTTTTTGGTACAATAGGATCATTTGGAGTCTTGGTAACATTTTGCACATGCACTTTACCACTCAAGATTGCTTTGATCGATCTATTACGAAGTCTCTTTGCAGCGCCACCTACCTCCTTTATATTGAAGCGCCTACCACTTCAACAGGTGTTTTTAATGTTTCAGTGAAGCTCATCAAATGCCCTGTGTGTATTGATGTTCTATTTGTTTAAAGGGGCCCAACAGAGCCCTAGCTCAGTAGTATCCCCACTCAGCACATCCCCAACTCATTGGTACCCCTGTTCAGCAAGTTATTAGTACCCTTGTTCAGCAGATCCCCTGCTCAGTAGTACCCCCAGCTCTGCTGATGCCCCGCTCAGTAGTACCCCCAGCTCTGCTGATGCCCTGCTCAGTAGTACCCCCAGCTCTGCTGATGCCCCGCTCAGTAGTACCCCCAGCTCTGCTGATGCCCCGCTCAGTAGTACCCCCAGCTCTGCTGATGCCCCGCTCAGTAGTACCCCCAGCTCTGCTGATGCCCCGCTCAGTAGTACCCCCAGCTCTGCTGATGCCCCGCTCAGTAGTACCCCCAGCTCTGCTGATGCCCCGCTCTGTAGTACACCCAGCTCTGCTGATGCCCCGCTCTGTAGTACACCCAGCTCTGCTGATGCCCCGCTCTGTAGTACCCCCAGCTCTGCTGAGGCCCCGCTCTGTAGTACCCCCAGCTCTGCTGAGGCCCCGCTCGGTAGTACCCTCAGCTCTGCTGAGGCCCCGCTCGGTAGTACCCTCAGCTCTGCTGAGGCCCCGCTCGGTAGTACCCTCAGCTCTGCTGAGGCCCCGCTCGGTAGTACCCTCAGCTCTGCTGAGGCCCCGCTCGGTAGTACCCTCAGCTCTGCTGAGGCCCCGCTCGGTAGTACCCTCAGCTCTGCTGAGGCCCCGCTCGGTAGTACCCTCAGCTCTGCTGAGGCCCCACTCGGTAGTACCCTCAGCTCTGCTGAGGCCCCGCTCTGTAGTACCCTCAGCTCTGCTGATGCCTCGCACAGGAGTACCCTCAGCTCTGCTGATCCACTGCTCATCAGTAACCCCCAGCTCTGCTGATCCCCCCCCCCCCCCACTCAGTAGTAATCCCTAGCTCTAATGATCCTCTGATATGCTGATCCTCCTCTCTCTCCATTCCCTGGTCACTTCCAGCTATACTGCCACCACGCTGCTCACCACGTTTGCTAGTTTCTCCTGCTTTGGTCCCCTCATTTTTTTTCTGATCCTATGCCGCTCAGTCCTCCCTCTCCAGTCCTCGCTGACCTTTTTCTATAGCGTTGCCATGTTGTACACCACTTCTGTCATCTGCTAGTTGCTCTGCTCTGGTCTGGACTCCACTCACCTTTTTGCTGCTCCATGCTACACGCCAGATGTGATGTGTGCCCCTGATGCTTCCAGAATATTTACACATGAACCATAAGTGACTGCTAATGGCATCTTTCTGGTTCACTTGTTGGTTTCTTAGCACCTCCTGGGATATCCTAATACCTGCAGTACCTCTGAAACAAGGTGAAGTCAGCGCTGAATAAAAGCCCTTCAAAAGCTTTAGGTGCTTAAGCGAACTTTGTCACAGACTTCTATGGAGGCTTTGGAGATGCTTTGAAGCACCAAAAAAGCAACATGGGGTATCGTTTCTGAAGTGAAGCAATGCAAGGAAAATACAATAGTTTGCACAAGACTGTATGGTAACCATTTTATTAAGTGATATTTGATTGGAATTCAGAGTGCTTTAAAAAAGTGTGTCCAATGCCACGTTTTGAAGCAAGTATAAATAAGCCTTTAACAAGTCATTACCCTCTCATCCCCTTCTGTATAAGCTGTCACGCATCAGACGCAGTGCGGAACTCCATGATGACCTCAACACACAGGCCATGGTTGAAGACAACGGTCTATTTGTCTTGGTTGCCCAACCCATTGTGTAGTTTTGAGTGCCTGGTGACAGTATGGATCTTTTCTTTGGCGGTGAAGTGGTGGCGGCAGACAATGACCCAGACATTGATTCCTGTCCCAGTCAGTTTACATGTTGGCTTCTCTCTGCTGTCACTGTGATGTGTTCTAGCAGAGGAATTCTGCCTGCATACCAGGCACTCCTACTCCTGGCTGTGGCTGCAGGGCCTTGTGGAAAGGAATGAGAGATTGGTTCTCCCCCCCTTCATAAGGGCGTATGCGTAAATAAGGAATTTAAGCCATCCTTTGTCAAGATTCACCTGGTAGATATAACCCTACATCCTGTTATTTCCTCTCTACAGTTCTTATCTGTGTTAAACCTTAATTTAGAATTTGTACTATTTCCATTACTTGCAGCCAATATGCCAACAAAGTGCTGGCCTACTTCAAACCTTTTTAACTATTTTCTGTTCTCTATAGAATCGCATGTGTGCTATCAACACATCTTTTCATTAAGAAATACATAAGTGTTTTTTTATTTATTTTTTAATAAAAGTTTTATTACAAAAAAGAAAGATATAGACACTGGGGAACTAGAGTCGTAACATACAGTGCTTTAAAAACCAGGTAAAATACAAAATGAGCTTGACAGCAACACAGATGGACAACATTATCAATGAGGCCAATACGGACAACCAAAAATTAGCAAGTATGTAATAGTAAAAACAAAAGAGAACTATTATATAAGGTAAGTTGGCCATAACAGTTAGTCTCGCTCGTGCCAGTCAGAAGGCTAGTGCCGCGTACACATGACCGGACTTTCTGGCAGACTAGGTACGACGGAATCAGTCCATCAGACAATCCAATCGTGTGTGTGCTAATATGATTGTTTTTCATTAAAAAAATCAGACGGACCTAGAAATAGAACATGTTTCAAAACTGTCCGACGGACTCCATCCCTATTGGGAAATCCGTTCGTCTGTCAGACCAAATACGACGCAAGGGAAGCTACTAGCTATTGAACTTCCTTTTTTAGTCCCATCTTGCGTCATTACATTCAAAACGAATGGACTTTCGAATGGACTTAGTCCGTTCGTGTGTGGCCAAGTCCGTTCATTTGAAAAGTCCGTCGTGACTCCGCCGAAAGTCCTTCGGGAAGACCATCGGACCTAGTCTGCCGTAAAGTGCGGTCGTGTGCACGTAGCATTAGGCTGTCCATACACGGTCACATTTTGAAAGCCTTTTTTTTTTTTTTTTTTAAATCAGAAAATTTGTGCATTTTGTGATCCGATGGTGCCACCATTGATTTCAAAATTCGGCCAACCAAGCCTTAAACCTCATGTTGCTACAGAAAAGAATTTTCATGGCTGGGAATCTTCTTTTCTTTCTGGGAATTTTCTTTTCTTGCACATGCATATTTCTTTTCTTATTTCTGATTAGAAAATCGTTAGTTTGTCGAAAAATTTCCAACATGTCTGACGCTCACTCATAGGGGGATCCTCCTGCCAGAGCCTCCTGGGGATTCAGGAACTGGTGGAGGTAATTGGAGATCTATTAATGCACTACAGTGTACTACTGTCTGCACATTTTCAGGAAAAGCTTTTGAGAGCCTACGTCTTTCTTCTAAGGTCCAAGCAGTACTGGTACACAAAGGTTTAGAAAAATTGTTAATTGTTGGATTTTCACTAACAACTATCTAAATTTTAAGGACTGCCTGCCATCAAGTTTTACCTAGCTCCTCTCTACCTAAAACGCATAGGACCTGTTTACATCTGAGGTTTTGGGATCTTGGGCAGAATCGCTGCAGTTCTGTTCTGCGATCCCAAATTGCACTGCAATAGAGACAAAACGCACCACGTGTGTTTGGGTGCCATTAATCTTCAATTTCATTCATTGATGGTGCAGTTTTGCCACGATTGTTGCAAGAAATCGAGGCAAACTACATTGCGTGAAATTTGTCGCCCAAAAGAAGCTTCTGCTCCTTTTTAGGGAAACAAGCTTTGCGTGACGTGGTTTTCCACGATTGCCACCCGATTTTACCAAGTGAGAATTGTGGAGAAACCTCACTGCAAATAGGAGCCATTGAAAATGAATGGCATCCGTACGTGTGTAGTGCGATTTGAGATCGCGGGCAGAATTGTAGCGATTCTGCCTAAGATCCCAAAACACCCGATGTGAACAGGCCCTTATGCAGATTTTCTGCTTTTTATTTCCATTCAAATTTTTTTTTATTAATTTTGAGATTTTAAAAAGACATTGAACAGACAGAGGGGAGTAGAACTGCAGTCGGGGACGCAGCCCTGTAAGTCCAGAAGATTCTACAGGCTATGGGTGAAAAAATTAATTAAGAACAGCTTCACCCAGTCAAGCATAAAATTACAGGACAATGGTAGGATGGGAGGGCAATCCTCAGGCCGTAAGGCAGAGGGGTGACCTACTCCTTCACTGTTGGCTTCATACTAATGTAGAAATGTACAATATAAAAGGTTTGAAGCATAAAGGTTCAACATATACATGGGTAATATTCATACCAAAATATAGTACACAAAATGTGGGCCTAAACAATGGTAGAATAACAAGGCCTTATAATCTGCTAGCAATATCATGTATAACAGAAAAAGAAAGTACATAGAATAAACGAAGAGGGAGAGAGGGAAATAAAAGAGCAGAGATGAGGAGGGAATGAATGGACAGGAAGGGTAGAAGGGTAGGGGAATAGAGTGTTTCTTCTTTTGTTTTGTTTTTTTTAATTGGTAATGTTTTACATTCCATGAACACAGATCAACATAACATTACATAGTAGAATGTTTGTTTTTTATTTGCACGTTATTATTATTATTATTATACAGGATTTATATAGCAACAACCGTTTACACAGCACTTTACAATATTTATACAATATAATGCAATACATTTAAAAAGTATCCTGCTGTGCTTTTGGCATGTATCCCAGAATGCTTATCTTCCCCATGAATGTAGCATGTTCAAAATGCATGTAAAACATGTAGTATGCATCAGAAGCACCCAGCAACAAAAACAAAAAAAAGCAGAGTTGGTAACAGGCCATTCATTCTTCATTGGTCATTTTATATATACCCCACAGATGATGATGGAACACTAAGGATTGGTTGCAGGAGGTGGTAGTGCTGAGTATACCTATCCCCAAAATGTATCCAATTTCCTTGAATTCTATGACATGTACTCGCTGGGGATGATTTATTAAAACTGTAGAGTGCAAAATCTAGTGCAGCTCTGCACAGAAACCAATCAGCTTCCAGTTTTTTTTTCTTGTCAAAGCTTAAAGAGGAAGTAAACCCTGATGGGTTTACTTCCTCTTTTTTTCCCTGCAAAGGTAAAGCATAATGGACTACTATGCATCGCATAGTAGCTCATTATGTGTCACTTACCTGACACAGGAGCCAGCGAAGTCGCCGCTGTCCCCTGTAGTCCGCCGCATCCATCTTGCTGGTGGCGTCTCGCAGCTCCGACGAATCACAGCGGCGAAGCCGCGATGACGTCACTCCCGCGCATGCGCACGGGAGTCGCGTCTCGCAGCTCCGCCGCTGCCATTCGGCGAAGCCGCGATGACGTCACTCCCGCGCATGCGCACGGGAGTCGACAAATTAGGCAAATCCATTCTTGGACTTGCCGCATTTAGTGCGCCTGCGCGCCGCTGTCTACGGCGCATGCGCCATAGACAGCGGTGCCCATTTTCGGGCAAATATCTCCTAAACCATATAGGTTTAGGAGATATTGCTTGGACCTACAGGTAAGCCTTAATCTAGGCTTACCTGTAGGTCAAAGTGGTTTGAAAGGGTTTACTTCCTCTTTAAGACCCCTTTCCCATCGGTGCGCTTTGCAGGCGCTTCAACGCTGCAAATCGCCCTGAAAGAGCCACGCCATTCACTCCAGTGTGAAAACCCGAAGGCTTGCAGTCCCCACAGAGAGCCACTTTCCATGGGGGCACTCGTGCGGGAGCGCTCCCGAGTCGTACTGCTGCATCCATTGACACAGACAGCAGGACTTGGCCCCTGTCCCCAGCTCCCGTGTCACTGGATTTGATTGACAGCAGTCAATGGCTGCTAGCAATCTATCCAATGAGGACATGAGATGGCGGTAGGAGCTGCTGTGCCCGTCCCCTGGAACGATCGGGCTCAGGTAAGAAAAGGGGGGAGGGGGGTCTGGGGGGGGGGATGCTGCAACACAAAAAGTTTTTCACCTTAATGCATAGAATGCATAAAGTTGAAAAACTGAGGGTTTGACCTCTTTAAGGGAAGTGTAGTGTGTTTTCTTGGAGAACTTATTTTTACTTATCGCAGTGTGTGATTTTTATGTAAAGCGGAGTATAAACAGGGACCAGCCAAACTTCGATCTGTGTGTAGCCCACCCAGTTCAACAGAAACTGATGAATAAATCCGCTTCTGTTTAAAGGGACTGCTAAAAAACCTTGTTCCATCAGCAGTTTGCGGCCAATCTACTGCAGCACTAATCGGTGTATTGTGACAGTGCAGCATGCCTGCTGTCAAAATACAGTGGTCCAGCAGGAAAGGGGAGGAGATGTCTCCCTCCACATTCCTTGTGTAGATGGAGGAATCTGTTACTAGGAGCCACTGTACTAACTGACAGATGTACTAACTTCCCGCCCCCCCCCCCCCCCCCGCCAGAACACTTCTCAGCCATTGGCTGAGAGCACTGATCAGGAGCCAATTGGCAGACTTTTTTCGGTCATGCTTCTTCGACAAAAGTCAGGAGACTGCAGTATACAGGGGCCAAATGTCGCCCAATGTTTGAATGTGTGTGTGCTAGGCTTAAGGCTGGCTATGGACCTGCTGAATTGGCTCGAGATTGATCCGTGGGTCACCCTGCAAGCACCAGCCAGCTTGACAAAACTGTTTAAGAATCACATGAGTTGGGTGGAAAATTATCAGCCAATCGATGACTGTATCCTATTAGAGGCAGTCACTGTAATGCTGCCTGAAAACAATAGCCAGCAGGGGAGGGAATCAATTGATTATGTATGGTTAGCTTTACCAATCTGTTTTTCTAAGCTCCTTTTCATATTTTGATGTTTTATTAACTAAGGAGATGTGTAGATTAGCAGCTAAAAGCAGGTTAGGTTACCTAATACAATGAGCCTATCTAATTGTTTAATAACTGTTGAGATAAGATATCAGCCACACAGGGAGTATATTATTTTCAATGTATTGGCCAATTTATAGACTTGCATTGCGGCAAGGAGCAACCACTGTGTAGCATTGCAAAGCAGGTAGCAAAACCTATTTATGCACTGAGCAATTGGGGCTGTCCCTATGTACATATACTGTATATTTACACACTTTGCTAGGTTTTTTTAAAGATTAAAGCCCATCTTTGGACATATTATAACCCCCCCCCCCCCCCGTCCCCCCCGTCCCTTTCTCCAACACCTTCCTGCACAATATTTATACTTTGAAACCTTATGAAACTCCTTATACTCAAATAAGTCCGTCGTCCGTGTTCCTCACCAGCGTTGTTTCTTTGCATGGGGATTGTGCTTCAGCCAATGTCCATGCCATCAGGTCCCCTCTTTGTAGAGCTGCACGATTAATCGTTAACAAAATCACGATCTCGATTCAACCCCCCTCACAATCTTAATCTGGCATTTCCATGATTCAAGTAACAAGCGCAGAGCCGTTCTCTGCTCAGACCTGTAAAAAAACAAAAACAAGCGGCCAGTGTTCTGTAAACACAGCCAAATCATTGAAGTCTTTAACCACGTCACTTCCAGTGACTCTGCAGCATCAGTAATTGGAGATTTGGTAGAGTTTACTATTTTAACACAACACCAGCAGCATATACACTACGGTACACGATATAATGAGCCCGCTAGTAACCAACAACATGGCTGCCTGCAACTTTTTCCTCCTGATTAGCTGATTAGCAGCCAAGTCGTCATGTACCGTAGTAGACAACTTGTCGAAATCTCCATTTACTGATACTGGATAGTAACCGGAAGTGAGCTCGTTAAAGATTTCAACTAGTTGGCTATATTGAGAGAACACTGACAAAGTTTATCACAACATTGCCCAATGCTGAGGGATAAAAAGAAATATTGTATCATTTTGTTCTTTTAGATCAAAGGGATGAACTTTAGTTTGCAAATAAGGGCAGTTTAAGCACCATGCCTTTTTCTGTTGCCTAAGTTAAAATCAGTATTTTTTGATAGAAAATTACTTGGAACCCCCAAACATTTTATTTATAGACCCCTGCTCAAATACAGTGTGACAAAATATTGCAATGATCGCCATTTTATTCTCTAGGGTCTCTGCTAAAATTATATCATATAATGTGTGTGTATATGTGTGTGTGTGTGTGTGTGTGTGTGTGTATGTATGTATGTATGTGTATATATATATATATATATATATACATTTTATTTTAGCAGAGACACTAGAGAATAAAATGGCAATCATTGCAATATTTTGTCACACTGTATTTGAGCAGTGGTCTTTCAAACGCAATTTTTTTTGTATAATTTAAAAGATGATGTTACGCCGAGAATCGTGATCTTTATTCTAAGCAAAAAAAATCATAATTCCCATTTTATTCAGAATCGTGCAGCTCTACCTCTTTGTAATATCAGCATGCTGGGCACTTGTCTGGAGTGCCCCTCTTCTGCAGGAAAGAAAATAGAAAAACTGGGGCTGCAGTGTCACTTGACTATGAATTTAGGTAGGAAAGGGGCTACCCAGAAATCAACTTTATCACACATTAAAGGGGTTGTAAAGGTTTGTTTTTTATTTTCTAAATAGGTTCCTTTAAGCTAGTGCATTGTTGGTTCACTTATCTTTTCCTTCGATTTCCCTAATGCACTAGCTTAAAGGAACCTATTTATAAAATAAAAAACGAAGATTTACAACCCCTTTTAAGATTTCCATCAACCTATCTCACTTAAGCCCCATACACATGATGGGACTTGTACAAACTTTCCCGTGGACTTTTGTACAAAGGGCGTTGGCCGTAAGTTTGTATTGCATGCACACGATCTGACTTTTTCTGCAACAAACCCGAACATAGGGACGTTTGAACGTACTTACGACACTTCAAAAGAGGACGTTCAATTACTCCAGCGCCACCTTTGGTCAACTTCTGTATTGTTGTCTGATCTTTTGCATTGGTTCTGAGCATGCGTGTTTGTACACACAATCGTACTTTGCTCCATCGGACTTATGTTGTCAAAAAGTTTGTCCGTTCACACAGCCAACAAAAGTCAGATGAAAACCGAAAAAGTTTGTCCGATGGAGCGTACACACGGTCGGATGTTGCCCCAAAACCACTAATTTGCATGTTTTCAAAAAGTCAGATCGTGTGTACAGGCCTTTACATGTATACAATTTAATAGACTGTACATGGAATTTAAGAGCTTCTGTCAATCCCTGACGGTATATATTTTTACATTTACTAACATGTTACGTTGTCCTTTTTATCTCTCTATTATTCTACACCTGATGAATTGTGTTTTCTACACAGGCAGAAAGGTGCAGGTTAATAGAAGCACTACTTCTTGCTTATAAACTGATGCAAAGCATAAAAAGAGTCACAAGGCTGTAGTCAGCTGTTTGCATGGCTGTAGATGTGGATGTGCAGGAGGAAAAGAAGTGCAATTGAATTTAGTTGGGAAAATTAGGTCAGGCAATGTTCTTTGGTTAAGAACTGCTAGTTTTGTTTTCTGCTTTATTTATTCATGGTGGATTTTTGTATTTTTTTGGTATTTTTTTTTTTTTATTTTTTTATCAAAGACCTGTTTAGTTTTTTTGTGATCTAAGCCCTATAATTTCCAAAGATGCCCAAAGTTCACAACAAAAACTCTAAAGTCAGGTTCAAGCTCAGTATGCACCCAAGGATGAGTGGCCAAAATGCAGACTTCTTGCATTATGGGCATCCGCCCCTGGGCACATACTGCCCTAAATGTTTTTACTGCTAGGTGCACTGTCCAATCCGGTTCTCCTGCAGCAGCTGTCAGTCTATTGCAGAGTTGAATGGGCTGTTGGCAGCAGGGCTGGGTGGGGCACCTATACCCATCACTTGCAGATGAACACCAGAGCCCCATGCACAGGGGCTAAACGTTAAGTGTGCATGAGACGTTACAAGTAGTTTAATCAATGAAATACGTTTTCCCAATGGAGGAGTATGATGAAGGGGGTGTGTCCACATTGGAGTATCTGTACTGTCTGCTTGCATGGGGCCTTATAGTGCTTGTACAGCAGAGTTTACACTGAGGGAGGGAGAAACAGCACAAAAAGTCAGCCAGTTCTGCTGAAGTAAAAAGTGAATGCTGATAGGAGGAGAGAGCAGAAAGACTGAGAGATGAGCTGCTGCTTTTTTTTACTGCCCGCACTCACAGGGTGAGGTGATTATTCTTTTACAGGATTTATATAGCGCCAACAGTTTGCACAGTGCTTTAGGTTAGGGCAAACAATACAGTTCAGTACAGGAGGAATTAGAGCTAACAATCTAAAAGGAAGGGTCAAGTTATACAAAAGGTAATAACTGGGGAATAAGCTGATGAAGAAAATAAAAGAACAGTTGTTCAGTGGAGGCAGAATAGGCTTGTCTGAAGAGAAACGTTTTCAGGTGATGAGGAAGCCTGGGCACAATTGGTTCTGAACTGAAACAAAGAAAAATCAGGTCTCTTGCCCTGCCAGAATGGGCAGATATACAAATCTTTTGGCAGGTAAAACCGCTCCCTTATACAGTGCCTTAAAAAGTATTCATACCCCTTGAAATTTTCCGCATTTTGTCCTGTTACAACCAAAAATGTAAATGTATTTTATTGGGATTTAATGTGATAGACTAACACAAAGCAGCACATTATTGTGAAGTGGAAGGAAAATGATAAATTGTTTTCAACATTTTTTACAAATAAATGTAGCACTGACCCCCGAAGGAGCGGCTGAGATTAATGGCCTTACCGTTAACTTCTTCACCTCGATTTGCGTCTAGGGGTTTCCCGAGGTACTGTACTGTAGAGATTGACGACAGATCCACTTGAAGGGATTTTTATTTGCAAAAAAGTAGTTCACAAACAGTCTCTCAGTATAGGATCAGAGGGTTTAGGTGGAAAGTCCAGGTACTCTTAGTATCAAAGTCAGTATAAAAAAAGAACTCTCTCACTTTTGAATAAATCCATGGAATAGCCATTCACAGCTGGATCCTCACCCTAGTTGGATAGTCCTTCTCTTACCAGGCCTAGCAGCCAACAGGGTGCTTGAGTCAGGAACAAGTCTCTGCCACAGACTTTGTTATAGAACACGAACAAGGAAACTTTGAACACTTCTAGAACACTCATGTGGTACCAGTATCTTGCAGCCGGTCTGGCGATACCGCACGTGAATGGATTCACTTAGGTCCTTCAGCTTTACCAGGCTCTTGTTGAGAAGCCAACCCTTGTGTGGCCTTCTCCCGAAGAGTCCTCCCCTGGATAACTTTGAAGTTGCTGGGCCTCTCCACAACCTGAGACGCCACCGGACCACCTCCGAATCCTATGTTTAGTTTCCTCGCCTCGGGCCAGCCAGCCCCAAGATGTAAAGTCAGGTGGATCCGCACCCCAGGCCATGGAAGTCCTGGGGGCTGGCCAGGAGGACCAGTACCATGCAGTCAGAACATACTTCTGGACCGGAACCCCGAAACACGTGACGTCCGCACCTTAAGTACCCCCTCCCAGAAGGCACAGCAAGAGTGACACTCCCACTGGACTGGTTCTGAGAGAATGTAACCTTGAAGCACCCAACCAGACTGTGTTTCCATACCTGCCAAAACTGACAGCGCCCCCATTGGCCAGGCAGAACACCCTGTAGTCTAGTCAGACTGATGCTGAGGTCAAAATTTGGAGTAATTAAACCCAAACTAAACTGCGGTTCAGAGGTAACATTAAATTTCATAAAACTATTCAGGAGCCGGCGCTACATAAAAAATATGTGAAAAGTGTGGCATGCATTTGTATTCAGCCCCCCTGAGTCAATACTTTGTAGAACCACCTTTCACTGCAATTACAGCTGCAAGTCTTTTTGGGGATGTCTTTACCAGCTTTGCAGATCTAGAGTGAAATTTTTGCCCATTCTTCTTTGCAAGATATTTCAAGCTCTGTCTCAGACCTCAGATTGGATGGAGAGCGTCTGTGAACAGCACTTTTCAATTCTTGCCACAGATCCTCAATTGGATTTTAGGTCTGGACTTTGACTGGGCCATTCTAACACTTAAATATGCTTTGATCTACACCATTCCATTGTAGTTCTGGTTGTATGTTTAGGGTCGTTATCCTGCTGGAAGGTGAACCTTTGCCCGAGTCTCAAGTCTTTTTCAGACGCTAACGGGTTTTCTTCTAAGATTGCCCTATATTTGGCTCCATCCATCTTCCCATCTGCTCTGACCAGCTTCCCTGTCCCTGCTAAAGAAAAACATCCCCACAGCTTGATGCTGTCACCACCATGTTTCACGGTAGGGATGGTGTGTTCTGGGTGATGTGCAATGTTTGTTTTCCATCACACATATTATTTTGCTTTTAGGCCAAGTTAAATTTTGGTCTTCTCTGACCAGAGCACCTTCTTCCACAAGTTTTCTGTGTCCCCACATGGCTTTTCACAAACTGTAAATGGGACTTCTTATGACTTTCTTTCAACAATGGTTTTCTTCTTGCCACTTTTCCATAAAGGACAGTTTTGTGGAGTGCAAAACTTAAGCCCCATACACACACCATGTAGTGCAAGGGCCTGCATGATTGCATACACAATTAAACTCCTAATGTTTGACCTCATATTATATGGTTTTGGTAAATCTGAAGGAAAAACTCAGCAGAAAAACTGATAGTGTGTATGGAGCTTAATAGTTGTCCTGTGGACAGATTCTCCCACCTGAGCTGTGGATCTCTGCAGCTCCTCCAGAGTTACCATGGGCTTTTTGGCTGCTTCTCTGATTAATGCTCCCCTTGCCCGGCCTGTCAGTTTAGGTGGATGGACATGACTTGATAGGTTTGCAGTTGTGCCATACACTTTCCATTTTTGGATGATTCACTCAACAGTGCTCTGTGAGATGTTCAAAGCTTTGGATATTTTTTTATAACGTAACCCTGCTTTAAACTTCTCCACAAATTTATCCTTGACCTTGCTGGTGCGTTCCTTGGCCTTTATGATGCTGTTTGTTCACTAAGGCTCTCAAACAAACCTCTGAGGGCTTTACAGAACAGCTGTATTTATACTGAGATTAAATTACACACAGACTTCTGAAAGCAATTGGTTCCACTGGATTTTAGTTAGGGGTATCAGAGTAAAGGGGGCTGAATACAAATGCACTTCTCACTTTTCACATATTTGTAAACACATGGGTTGATGTCACATGGGTTGGTGTCACATGGTGACCCCGCCCCCTTACGATGTCACAGTCCCGGAGGATGCTGGGACTGTCGCCATGTGACATCAACCCATGTGACCAACCCATGTGACATCAACCCATGTGACACCGCCCCTTGTCCCTATATAAGTGGCAGCGCAGCGCGTCCCTGGCATTGCGGCCGGAGAGAACATCGAGTCAACATCTCCAGGAGAAGAAGAAGAAGAAGAAGAAGAACGGAAGGCGGCGGCGGCGGCGGCGACATAAGACCGGGCCACCACCTGTAAAAGAGCTATAAGAAGGTGCGGTGGCCCGGCAGAAGAACCAAAGAGGGGGACAAGACCCCCGAAGTCGGGAGAAGAGGCCGCGGCGACGAAGAAGAATGCCGGGCTCCTCCGCTAGTAAAAGAGCTACAAGAAGATAGCGGAGGAGTCCGGCGAGAAGACCCCCGAAGGCGGAAGACCCCCGGAGCTGTGCAATAAATTATTTTATCTTGTGTGTTGTGTTTTTTTTTTGTACTTTATTTTACAGGTGAATGGGTAGGGGTACATTGTACCCCATACTCATTCACATAGGGTGGGGGGCCGGTATCCGGGGGCCCCCTTATTAAAGGGAACTCCCGGATTCCGATAAACCCCCCGCCCGCAGACCCCGACAACCAACGGCCAGGGTTGTCGGGAAGAGGCCCTTGTCCTCATCAACATGGGGACAAGGTGCTTTGGGGTGGGGGGGCCACGCGGCCCCCCCTTCCCCAAGGCACCCCCATGTTGAGGGCACGCGGCCTGGTACGGCTCAGGAGGGGGGGTCGCTCGCTCGCCCCTCCTTTCCTGGCCGGCCGGGTAGCGTGCTCGGACAAGGGTCTGTTGTGGACTTGGGGGGGACCCCACGCCAATTTTTTTTCGGCGTTGGGGTTCCCCTTTAAGTCCATACCAGGCGGCGGGGCCAGCGGCGTCTCCTTCGCGGGCCCCGCCTACCTGGACGCGCTCGAAATGAGCGGACTTTCCTCCGCGTGTGTGGGCGAGTCCGTTCATTTCAAAAGTAGGGCGGATAGTACGGCGGACTTAGTACGCCGTATTAGTCCGCTGAAAAAGTGCCGTGTGTGGGCAAGTAGCCCATTCGGAAAGCCCGACGGACAGTCTGGCGGGAAGTCCGCCAGACTAAGTACGTCGGACAGACGGCTATGTGTGTACGCGGCTTTTGTGTTGGTCTATCACATAAAATTCCAATAAATACATTTACTTTTTTGGTTTAACATGACAAAATGTGGAAAATTTTCAAGCGGTATGAATACTTTTTCAAGGCACTGGAAATATTGGATCTCTGTATCTAGGTGTTTGGCATTTAGCTTTAAAACCTAACTCTGGGCATTTATAAAATTACCCCTTGCAACTGCAGCTGCACTGAAAAGACTAACGCCAAATGCCTGCTTTACAGGCATTTGACATTTATTTTTCTGTTCTTTAACGCCCCATCCATGTTAGCCTATGGGGTGAACTACTAAATTGATCTACTAAAATAGAGAGCGCAAAATCTGGTGCAGCTGTGCATGGTAACCAATCGGCTTCTAACTTCAGCTTGTTAAATTAAGCTTTGACAAAAAACCTGGAGGCTGATTGGTTGCTATGCAGAGCTGCCTAAGATTTTGCACTTTACAGTTTTAGTAAATCAAGTCCTATGTGTCCATTCACACTATAGGCATTTACTGGAGTTTAGAGGCAGAATAAAAAAAATAACTTAATTTGTGCGCTTGAGAGGAGCTTTTTGGCCGAAAAAACCCATCAGAATGCTCCTAAATGTGCCTAAGCTCTAGGCATGTTTAGTGCTTGAGCATTTATTCATTTCAGTGGTCAGAATAATTGAATTTTCTGGCCAATTAAAATCCTCCTTGTAAGGAGAAAAAACACTTACAAAAGCCCCAGTGTACATGAGGCCTAATGGCTTGTTTTTTCTAGAGGAGAGGAGAAACCGTTTTACTTACTTGATCCTCTGCTCCCCTGGCAGATGGTGCTCCCCCCCACGCTCTGGAAATATAAATTTCTTAGTAGAAATTGTTTTGTTTTGTTTTGGGACTCTGTCTCTGATGACCCAAGATTCGAGGGAGGAAGAGAGTGGCACAATGTCCATTGTTTCATAATTTTTTTCACAAGTCCTTCCCTTAAGTTGCCAGGGAGAATATTATTAGGAAATGGCCATTTCATCACATGTTGTTTATTCTTTTCTCCATTATTGGATGTTTATGAATCTGTGTAGCTGTAATGGTATGTGGTTGAATTCCTCTGATTTGGGAAAATGGTGTGTTTTGTAGCAAACATTTTAGATATACAATTGTCACACTTCCTTTGATACCGCCATCATTCCAGATATTTTAGATGTAGCGAGGTCCCAGACCTCTAGAGGCCTAATGGTGACCTCCAGGGTCAGGGAGAGCTGACATCTTTTTGTGTAGAGTGGGTTACAAGACATGGTGGGTGTAATGCAAGTTGAAGTGATGGATGACAGACACTTTTTGAATGCAAAGAGATTTATTGTCTCTTGAATAGGAACTGTGGGAGCGAGGGTTAGGGACAAGACCCCCTTCAGTAGATGCAATGACAATTGGCAGACTCCAAGACTTTAATAGGTAGACAGCTATACAGTGGAAGGCCTCCAGCCGGACAACACTTCTATATAGGTAGGACCACTGTCTCCTATGGCAACAAATCTTGTAACGGTCACTAACGGTAATTGTACTTAACTATTAGTAACACAGAATAGTTATCCTTGCACGTTACAGCCTCTTGCTGTAGGTCTTCACTCACTGAGCTCCCAGTCTCTCATTAGACTCTTAGACCCAATCTCCGCTGGATCCCCTGAGCTCTTCCACTTCCATTACTCAGTATCTTCCTCAAGCATCACCCCCGCCTCCCTGCTGGGTCCCTGGCTTGGCACTTAGATACTCAAGCGTCACATCTGCTTTTCCACTGGGTCCCTGGCTTGGCACTTGCTGAAGTTTTCCCACTTCTTCACCATCCCCGGTTGGAGAGAAGACTGCTCTGGTACTGGCTCTAGCTTACTCACAGTGGTCTCGGGTAACAAGGTGGATGGTCCCTTAGTGGCGACAGCTTCCCCCCTACGTCTGACCACAATTGGTCCCCCAATCCTGCAGTCCAAACCCTAAGCTTCTGCTGCTTCTGGATAGGTTTCAGACAGCCTAGCAGCCAGATGTCCCCGGGATAGGCCTCAGGTTTCCGCATAGCAGCCCAGGGCAGCATAACACACATCCACCCAGACAGCCGTCCAGGTGGCACAGAACCCTGATCACCTGACTCTACCCAAATAAATAGACTCTCCCAGCAGGCCAAGGGACTAAAGAAACCCCCGCTAATTGGCTGAAACACCCCATCCATTCATAACCTGACCTTGCTAAGCCCTTGTCTATCTAATGTCACCAGCATAACTCCACCTAGTGACAGATCAGAGAAGATGCCCCAAGTCCAGAACTAGAGAGGAATCGGTGGATCTACTAACAATTAACCAGGGCAACTACTGCCTGGCAAACTAAATTTATTTAGTGACCCTGCCTAAACACCAGGGTGCTACATAGAGAATCCTCATTTTAAATCATTTAAAGGAGTCCTGTACTGAAAATATAGTGACTAAGTTTTACTAACCGCCTTCTGAAAAAGCTAGCTACATGGTTATCTCTGGCGGCAATGCTTTCTTAGTCACGGACCAGAATATGAATGCAGGATGTTAGGGAGAGGTCAGAGCTCTTGATCTGCATACATGTTAAAATGGCCATACACTAGTAGAATTTTGTTCAAAGTATTTTGTTTTAAGAACATTTGCTCGATTTTCTAATCCTTAATGGTGGGAAAATGGACGCTTATTTTCAATGACAGTAATGTGAAAATTCGAAGGGGCGGAATGGAATTTTTTTCTAGAATGAACAAATGTTTAATGGTGTTTTGTGGTTTATGTCCAGGAAAGTCCACTCATTCCAAAATCAAAAGGTATTTTTGCACGATTTTCACTTCAGCCTCGTATACACAATGAGAATATCGGATGAATGATCGTCCATTTTATTTGCATTTTGTTTGCATGCTAGTCTCATACCGAAAACCATCTAGGTTATTAAATTTACGAAAAATTCTCATACAACAGAATTCAACTTTGGAAGTTATGTTATGTGTTTTTTTGTTATGTATTCTTTAGTTTCTGAGCATACTTGGTCTTGGTCTTCCGATTTTGTTTTGGACGAATACTGTACGGATTGAATGAAAATTGTTCATTCTGGTATGCGAAAAATGTTTTTGTCACTTTCGGATATTTTGGCATTAACTGACATGATCGTCTCTTGAAAGCTGTGTACCAACGATCAGATTACTGTATGATTACTTGGAAAGCAGTGTTTTTTTGTCTGATTTTCTGTAGTGTACTAGGCATACAATAGGTCATTGAATGCACTGGGAATCTTTGCATGAATTTTCTACTAGTGTATGCCCAATTTACAATAGAAATATAGCCAAAGCTTTTTTTGGCTGTACTTCTGTTGTGGGTTGCAGGAATATGCTTACTTTATTTATTAACCCCAGACCTCTCCTTTAAGGGACCAGACCTTCTGCCATTTCTCAGTACCTGCGTCTGTACAGGGCTGTGTATCTTTTTCCTCTTTTGAGCTGTTGTTCAGGGTGGTGCCTAGGTCAGCTTGGCCATAGAGTTTTGACCCATATACCTTCACCAAGCTTTGCCAACTGGTCACTCACTGGCTGCAAGAAGTATGCAGGACAAGAGTCCAGACATTTAAAATTTTCTTTGCTGCATGCTTAAAGTGAAACAGCAGAGTTTATGGCGAGTTACGTACAGAGTGCAAAGTTTAGGGGTGTTCTTTGTAAAGAGTTCAGGGTGTGCAACCCAACCCCCTCCCCAATGCTTCTTCGCATCTCTCTCTCCTACCTGGCACAGCTCTAGTACCTCCCTGTGTAGGTGGTGCACCTTGCAGGGAGATCTGTCTCTCTCTTTTTCTGGAGATCTGTCCCTGCCATGAGCACTTGCAGGGATCTGTTGGATCTGTTAGATCTGGGAGCCGCTGAGCAAAGCAGCAGTGAAGGCTTCTGTTTTTTACAAGTGACAGCTGGGAGCGGAAGGTGAGAGCCAAAGGTGGCAGAATGGAGTTCCGCCACGTTGCGGCTGAAAAACTGGATGCGAGGGACACACAACAAAGTCCGCCGGGTCGGATATTGCCCACAGGCCTTGTGTTTGACATATGTGCACTAGTAGAATCCTGTTCCAAAATGTTCATTTTAGGAATGTTCCTTCAATTTTCTAATTGTTATTGGGGTCGAATTGACATTTGTTTTCAGCCACAGTGACAAGAAAAATTGAAAAAGCCATTCACCACTCACCTGCCACATTTGGCATGCCATTTTTTTGGGGTGGGGGGAGCGGATAGCCTCTTTTTAGAAGGATCCAGCTCCCACTTCCTCCTGGGGCACCGCAGCGCCAGAAGGAAGTTCACCCCCCCATCGGCAATCATCTGGAACACGTCACAGGTCCCAGATGATTGCCCGGCTAGTCACAGTGTGCAGCGTTGCTCACGCAGTGCGTGCCTGACTGGCGCCCACAGTGACAATGCCAGCTCCGTGGAGAGGAGCGGGCCTTTGTTTGCCCGCATCGATGGACTGCGGGACAGGTGAGTGTCCGATTTAATAAAAGTCAGCAACTACACTTTTTGTAGCTGCTATCTTTTATATGGGTGGAACGCCACTTTAAAAGCAAATAAAAAATGTGATGTACGTTTGAATTATGTTCCTCAAGGCATCGAATGTACTTTATGAATTTCCATTAGTTTTAAAATCTACTGCTTTTAATGTAAAATAAAGGTCCAGGAAGTCTGCGCTTTTTAAGATTGGAGTTATTTGAGTGGTTGAGCTCTCTATTCATGTTTATATTTTTGAGGATTAGGGGTTAAAACTGCTTGCGTTTCTCAATCACAGACTGGAGATCAGCCCTACAGCTAGGAAAATAGCCTCTCATGATTGGATGTTTTATTTATGAGACTCAACTAATAAAATCAGCTTCACGTAGCCACATCATATCCCCCCACAATGTATCCGAAGCAGAGCGTTCTCAATTTTTAATGAGCTGGCCTGTTGCTAACTGAAGACCATAGATTTTATAATATGTGCTCCCGCAGCCACTGAACTGACAATGCAATGCTAACTAGGCTGGAGGATTTTAGTAAGTCATTCATTAATTGCATTTACATTGTCCTGATATTCCTGAAGAACAAACCATTTTTCAGCCCTCATGACTGAACTCTTTTCATCTACTGGCTAAGTTTATAGGTAGAATTTAGTATAGCGATTAAAATTGATTTGATCGGCCTGTAAAGATTAGGGTACAGTCCAGCCAAACCATTATATTTCAGTTAAGTTCAGCATGGACTGGCCAAATTTCAGTCCATGTATGGGCAGGGAAGTTTCAGAAGTTGATTCAGTGAACGGCTTCTGTATAGCCACCTCGTCGGATTTTCCCGACTCCATCAGCTGATCAGTGTATTCTCACTGTCGGAATAGAATAGCTCAGTGGGGAGGATCCCCCCATCCACATCAAATCAGTAATCAAGTATAATTAAGTCAGTTTTTTAATTCACCCTCTAGGTTGAATGAAAAAAAAAAGAAAATTCTATGAGCTGCCCTGTCAACCTATGGGTTCTGAACATGCTCCAGTAATGAGAGCTGCCACAATTCACAGCTTTACACAAGCCAACCTTGGAGTCTCACTCCCTATCTTAAATAGAGTGTATTTTTTTGTATTTTCCATCATTTAAAATAATCCAGAACTCTAAGCCCTTGTACACACGGTCGGAGATTCCGACAACCAAATCCGTCAGATTTTATCTGTCGGATTTTGTCCGAAACTGTTGTATACACACGGTCGGACAAAGTTGTCGGAAAATCCGACTTGATGATGTTATTTCGTTACGACGGGACTATGTTCACGCTAGTAGCCAATAGCTTTGGTCTAGGAATTTGATCTGAGCATGCGTGGCACTTTGTCCGATCGGAATTCTCTACACATGATCGGAGTATGTCCGATCGGCGCATTTTGTTGGAAAATATTTCCGGCAAGTTGGAAAAGTTGGTCCGACGTATATTCCGATGGAAACAGTCCGATGCAGACCACACACAGTCGGAATATCCGACAAAATGCTCCGATCGGACACATTCCGACGGAATCTCCGACCGTGTATACAAGGGCTAACAGAGGGAATATTATTGTGGTAACAGGGGTGTGCAGATGAACACACCATTGGCAGCGACCTTCCGAGTTGCTACCAGAAGTCGCTATGGAGTTGATGTATGAAGTATACCATAGGAAAAAATATTATTATATTATATTTACACATGCTTTCAGCTGTCTTTCTAGCATTTCTTAGTTGAAAATGGGGCAAAGGGGATTCTGGTTGTGGGTAACAAAAACATTTAGTTTAGTAAACTAATAATATAACGCCCCACAAATGTTTCATTTTCTGATCTGCAATAAAAATGATAGCTTTAATCTTCTGGATATTCATCTTCCCTCCAGTCTTGTTTTTTTTTTTTTTTTAGCACTAAACTTTTTTTCTGTTCACACTATAAAACTATAAAACTTTGCCAGTAGAAGGATTTTGTACAATGAAATAACTGCACAATACACAGAATAGTTTATAGTTACAACCCTCTCTCCTTTGTTGGATTCCAGCCTGTCCAGTCTATACCCTGTAGTCCTACCAACAGGTGAAGTTTTCTTTAAGGCCTCCTCCCCCCTCCTCTTCTCCAAATAGCACTTTTTTTGGTGGGGGGAGTAGGTACCTGGTTTTGACAGATACCGGTACTCACTCCCACTTCTGCTCAGATTGCCTAGGCCCAACTAATAAGATCAGCTTCATGTTGCCACATCACATCTGAGCCTAGATGATCCAAGGGAAAGTTCTACTATCTCGCTCACTCCCCGTAGTCATCTAGGACACGTCATAGGTCCCAGAAGTCTGCAGGACCGTTCACGATGCGCAGTGCGGCTCGTGCATGCACAGTGGGCACCCGGCTGTGAAGCTGAAAGCTGTCACAGTTAGGTGCCCACAGTTGAGATGCTGGCACCAGGGAGAAAAGACTGAGGGAAGGATGGCTCGGGTGAGCACAGCGTTGGATCCTGGGACAGGTGGATGTGGGTTTATTAAAAGTCAGCAGCTAGAGTTTACAGTTTTAAGGGTACTTCTGTGTTAAAAAGATTAGGAAAATCTGGATTAAAGCAGCATTTCTCAACCTTTTTTTTCAGTCAAGGCACCCTTTAAAAATATGGTCAATCTCAAGGAACTTTTCAAAATGATGGACAGTACTTTTGCATAATGCAGCAACATCAATAAATGTAATTCACCCGCTGTTAGAGGTGATTTATTCTTCCAAAGCAAATTCACTTTTGCAAACTAGTACTGACTAGTATTTCATTGTTTCTCTTCTCCCCCAGTTTTTCTCCATCACTTAGCTAATGAGACCCCAAAGCTGATGGATAGAGGCAAGGGAGGGTCAAACAAGGGTGATATGCAGGCGACTGACATCCTCCTTATCATCTGATGTTGTTGGTGATTAGAAGGTTGGCAGCTAGAAGGTTGTAATGGTGTACAATGAAAACCTATGGCTTTGTGTAACTAAAAGGCAGGTTTCATCCACCCGTCAGCTTGTATACAATTTTGGGGCAAATTTTAGGCATTTTGCCAAGATAGACCTGAAGAAACCTCAAGGCACCCTGGTCAAAAAAGGCTGGATTAGACTATGAAAGGGTTAGAATTTCTATCTGTGTCCCCACTGGCACACCCTCTCCGTTGATCCTGGTTACCATTGTCCCTGGTACAAAAAGTGATGGGAAATCCAAAATGTTTGGGTTGTCACAGGAGGAGAGGAAAAATCTAACAGGGAAGCCTGTGTGTGGTGACAACTCTCTTCTCTTGCGTTCCCCCGGGTCTCTGGGATAAAAAAAAAAACGAAGGGAAATCCCGCCAGGACACAGACGGCAAAAAAAAACACTGACAGGGGCCTCGACCATTGCCATACACATACATTTTTTGGGCAGATGTCTCCTTTGTGATTACATGGCATCATTTATGAGAGCTTTCAGTCTCTCTTAGGAGCCCGATGAGTGGTCAGATTAGATTGTCCTTCAATCACTCCCATGGGGTAGGTGTAACCTCCTTTTAGCTGTTACATCTGACCCTCCCCCCACTAGGGTGGCTGTCCTGTGCCATTCAAAGAAACCTGTCAGGAGCATTATGGGGGAAGAAATTGCTCTTTCTGGTTAAATCCACTTTCTACTGATCTGTGGATGAAAATTCCGTGCCACCGAATAACTTCTTTACTTTGAGTAGACGTTGTTAGGCTGGCCATACACTTCTATATGGTTTTCTTTTACCCTGCAGGCTGAATGAAAGAAATCTAACTGAATCTTCCCTGCTGGCTATTGTATTCTGACAGCCAGTTCCAACTGATTGTATGCAGCTGTTATTCAGTTAGCAATTTTCCACTTGGCTCCTTTGCCAACAGTCATTCAGTCTAGTTCCCCATTGAAAACGTCACGTATGACGAAACGCGTATGGGAGGGCACGCTGTGACATCACCACGTGTTACGAGAGGAGGACGGGCTCTCGTTTTTTCCGGCCGGCTTGATTTTACATGTGAAAAACGTTAGTTTTTATGTAAGTGTATTTCTATTAATTAAAAAAGCATTGAAGTTTTTTACACTATGGGAGGCTTCTTTTCTTTTTATATTACGAACGTGTACCTGGGTTACTTATGAGAGTGTGGAGCGGCTACAGTGTATGGATCGTTCGTTCCTGAGGGATTATGGATAAAGTGTTCGGTGGAAGCGAGGAGCTGCCGGTGACTTGGTACTTTAAACGCTTCTTGTGCTTTTACCATCTGGTAAGCGCACTGTTTTGTCGGTGGTGGGACACTATAGCGATAAGGAAGTGTGGAATCACTGTGGTGCGATCGTTTTCCTTTCTTGGATAACATAAAGTTTTCATGGACTTTTCTTCATAAATTTTTTTTTATATATTTTTTGATTTATATATTATTTGGCGCAGCTCTTTTGTTCTTTTTTCATTCAGTCTACTGTTGTGCTGTCATGAGTCGTCCCAATATTGAGCCGTGTATGGCAGTCTCTTTATTTTAAAGTGATTTGTAGAGGCTCGTTTTAAAAAAATATATATATTTTTTTTATCTTAATGCATAGACTGTTTTAAGATAAAAAAAAACGTCTGCCTTTACAACTCCATACAATGATAGATTTTGGAAGAAACATTCATGTAAACATTTGAACTAGCATATGTATGAAGATTCTCAGTACATTTGATGACTTGAATGTTGCTCAAAGTACTTTTCTTTGCTTTTACCATTTGATTTTGGAATGAATAAACTTTGCTAAATAAAAACCACAAACACTTTTCAATCCTGCCCCTTCAAATTTTCTCCTCATTGCGTTCGAAAATGAACATCGATTTAACCCCACTACTAGTAAATTGAACACGTGTTCTTAAAACAAATAATTATATTTTTTTGTAAATTTCTGTATATTCTGTTTTATAACATACAGACAACACAGTCCACAGATTGTGGAAATCAACCACCGGCTACAGTACAATTGTCCCTGTGTGTAAAACAAAAGGAGAACAAAACAAAAACTATAACCCCCTCCCCAGAACAACAGAGTTTTGCCTAGACAGATGCATGCATTGCTTGAACCTAGACATATATTGACACACTGATGTCGTTTTAAGACTCCCTACGCAGCTCTGACGGATAATGCCAGCACTGCGGTCCCCCTACTTCCCCCCCCCCCCCACATCCGGAGAAATGAAGATCTACATAGGAGAGAACCATTGCCCACTCTAGTGATTAGTACCTCAAATGTTAGTTAATCTGCAATAGTCACTACCCCCCTTTACATTCATCGCCCTCTTGCATTTGATATCCAGGATGAGTAGCTATTGCTTTCCTCAAATCAATCTGATGCCGTGTCTGTGGAAGCCAACCAACCCCTCCAGACCTTGGCGAATTCCCCTCTCTTCAGATATGTAGCTTTATAAAAGGGAACAGCCTTATTGGCCAATGCCTTTCAGGACTCCAGGGTTGGTGTCTAAGAGCACTTCCACGATAGGATGAGTCTTTTTTTGTATAGTTCAATAGGGTAAGAGTCCGTATTGCCCTGGTGGTGGCCAAAGGTTCCACCAGATGCAAGAGACACACCTCGACAGACCTGGGGATCGAGAAAGAAGTGACCGACCTGATACAGCTTGCAACAGCTTGCCAGTAGGGTTTAAAGCGGAGGTCCACCCTAAAGTGGACCTTCCGCTCATCGGAACCCTCCCCCCCTCCGGCGCCACAATTGGCACCTTTCAGGGGGGAGGGGGGTGCAGGTACCTGTACAGTACAGGTATCTGCACCCACTTCCGGGATAGCTCTCTGTGGAAAGGGGCGTAGATTACGCCCCTTTCCGAAAGTCCCCCGCTGCCTGCTGGGAAACACACAGATCCCAGAGGCAGCGGGTCCATCTTTATTGCGCAGCGCGACTCGCGCATGCGCAGTAAGGAACCAGGAAATGAAGCCGAAAGGCTCCACTTCCTGATTCCCATGCCCAAGATGGCGGCGGCAGCACCCGAGAGACGATCGAGAGATCGGCTTCGGGTGCCGACATCGCGGGCGCGCTGGACAGGTAAGTGTCACTATTTTAAAAGTCAGCAGCTGCAGTATTTGTAGCTGCTGGCTTTTAAAAAAAAAAAAAAAACGCGGAGTCCCGGCGGACTCCCGCTTTAACCTGAGGACAATCCCAAAATATGTGCATGAAGTTTGCTAGGGGTGCGGAGCACCTCCAGCATAGAGATTGTTGCTGTCCAAACACCCTTGCTAGTCTAGCTGGGTGAGATAAATTCTATGCAGGAACTTATAGTAGATCAGTCTATCAATACCTAGGAGAAACTAGGTATTGAAATTCAGTCCCCCACATGTCGTCCCAATTATCCCTGTCAAAGCTTGGGGCTACAGCTTCCCAAGCCTGCCTACAGGGTTCTAACAATTTGGCCATTTATTGAAAGAGGTCTTTGTATAGGCTAGAAACTGGTTTAGGTAGAGGGTTGCTGCGTGTCAGTAGTGCTAGGTCACTGGGCTCAAGGTCAAGAGGTTCTTTACCAAATCGGGAACACAAGGCATTTGATTGTACCTAATTTTTTTAAGTCGTATTGGAGTTTCAATTCATCAAATGTCATTAGATTACCATTTAATACTATGCGGTGTAAAAGCTTAATTCCATACTTAGTCCAGACTGTCGGGTCCGGGTATTCCAAAAAAAATTGGTAAATTTGGGATTTCTCCATGAAGGCAGACTAGGGGGAAACCTGTTTTGAGCTAGACGGCTGCAGTCCCTGAGTAATGGTCCATACATTTATCACCGAGCACATGGAAGCTGTCAGCGGGTAGGGAGCCCTCAGGCCCCTGTATACAAGGTGAAAGAACGCCTCAAATGAACCCACACAAACAGCCTCCAGAGACACTGAGGCATCTTCCTGAGGAGCGGTCAGCCAGCGGTGGGCTACTGTTAATTGGCCAGCTAGGAAGTATTTGTGAAAGTTAGGTACCGCAAGGCCCCCTCCCCCCTATGGCTGTTGTAGTATGGCTAGTTTGAGACAGGAGACTCGCCGCTGCCACAAAAAGAAGGCGATCATGCTGCCTCTTGATTTAAAGATCAACTTTGGAATCCATACTGGAGAGCTCCTGAGGGTGTACAGTAGTAAGGGTAAAATCTTCTCAATGAGGGACAAGGGGAGGTTTTTCCAGGTTTTTCCAGGTGTGGAGTTTTAGAAAGGATGATAAGCAGAGGGGAAATATTTAGTGTGATAAAGTCAGTCACTGAGTTTGAGATCTGGGGTCAATCAGAGCCTGGTGGTCTGATTGTGGCCTATGTTGGGACAGCAGAGTATATTTCTGAATAATAGGACATAAACACTTGCATTATACTCTTCCCGTCCCTCACAAGGGTACCATCCAATGCAGGGGATTGCTGTGTGCTCCCAAGCATCTGCAGTCAGATAGGCCAGCAATTTCTTACCGCAGTGACCGAATGGATTATTGTGGATTGTTCAGCACAATTGATTAATTCAGGAAGGTAGCTGTAGTGGAGGAACAGGACTCCAGCATAAAATCGCAGTAACAGGAACCACAACTCCCATCAGAGCAGGAAGGTAAGTAAGCATGCGCCCCCATCCCTCGGGTACCAAACTTGCAGAGAAGGCGACTGGACCGCAAGGCTAGGCAACGGAGTCTAGCCAGTCAACTGCATCCTCAGGGGAATCAAAGAATTTCGCAGAGCTATGGTGTATTTTCAAGCGGCTAGGATACAGCATGTTATACACCAGGCCCTTCTCCCTCAGGCATCTGCAGACATTCGTGAAGGAGCACTGTTTTTTCTGTAGATCTGGAGCGAAATCAGGATATAAGTGTATGACAGCATTCTCATACTTCAGTTCGGGGTGTTTACGGGCCTCTGTTAGGATCAAGTCCCTGTGCCTGAAGTTAAGCAGGCAGACTAGGAAAGCACGTGGCCATGCACCAGCAGGCCTCCGACCAGTGGGCATTCTGTGTGCACGCTCCACAATATACACCGGAGACAAGTGTTGCAGGCCCAGGAGCTGTTTAAATAAGGCCTCAGCAAACACCACAGGGTTGGCACCCTCCTCACCTTCCGGAAGCCCGACTACCTGGACATTGTTGCGTTGGAGACTCTGCTTTCTCTGAGCGGGCCATAAGGATTTTGACCTTTTGCTGCAATTCCACCACAGTTTGTGCAGTGGAGGCAGTAGTATCTTCCACCGCTGAGATACGATGTTCAGCTTCAGTGAGGTGGCCCCTGAATTTGTCCATGTCTTGCCGTATGAGCCCACATTCGATCGTCAGTGTGTCAATCTTCCCCTCCACAGACGATTTGCTGTCCGCAATGGCTGCCAGGATCATGGCGGTGGACTGCTCTCCCTGCTGTACTCTGTGGACTCAGGTTTAAAAGGGGAACTCTGTGGACTCAGGTTTAAAAGGGGAACTCTGTGGACTCTGCTGTAAGAGAGGACTCTTGTGATTTAACTTCATATGATTATAAATGTTATTTAATCACAAAATATATGTACTGCGTAGTATATGCTGTAAAAAAAAAAATGTAAAACTTGCTGTGTGCCGCTAACGTGATCAGGTTTGAAGAAAAGGTGGCAACCCTTAGTAAGGTACATCACCCTATCAAAGTCTACGGCTGGCCACTGTATCGTGTGGCTCCCTACGCTTTCTGGGACGTATGCCCAGAGCACAAAATTCATGCGTCCTGGCATGAGTGCGTTAGGAGCGCACACTAGGGGCCACGGTATAATATGGCCACTGATGTAAACAAGCCCCCACACTGAGAACTATCTGCACTTACAGCAAATGTACAAGTTTAGTTGTGCTGGAAGCTGTTTTTTCTGTCTGTGTATAAATGTTTATCTTCTCTTTATGGATTTCATCGTTTGTAAGAAGAAGCACGGTAAAACATATATTGTTTATTTTTTAACATTTCTCTACCCAGCCACGTGATTTTCCCCTAAATGGAATTAAAATGTGTACTATGTCTGGGAAGAGATCTAGTGAGCGCGCTGTCTTACATAACTGCTCTCCTCCCACCGCGTACCTCGGCCTGCGTTATTTTGTATTGTCTGGAGGATTGCTAAAGATGCTGAATCAAGAGCGTTCCATGCAGTGTTCGTGTGGATATGGAATGTATTAATCTTTTATGGAAGACATTTCAGAAATCTTACATAATCGGGGTCTCCACAATGAAGATTCCATATTTAGCACAGAACACGCAGCAGAACAGATGGGAAGGCATGAGGTGACGAGCAATGTGTGTTGTGGAAGTGATAGGTATGGTGGAGGAGTTGATGCTAAACTCTGGTTTAAAAAAATTTAAGTATGTATTCCTAAAGTGTTACTAAACCCAGGACCCTGCATTCAGTATATATAGTCTCCCACAGTACACAGAACATGGAAGTGCAATCATTTTAGTAAATGTAAACTGCTGATTTCCTTTTCAGCAGTATAAAGCAGTCTTGTGACTTCTATTAGTGTCTGGTTAAAGCTTGTAATGTCGTGTACAAACGACTGGACTTTTCGGCGGACTAGTTCCGATAGTCTTCCCGATGGACTTTCGGTGGAGTTCCAGCGGACTTTCTGAATGAACGGACTTGGCCACACACAATCACACCAAAGTCCGACGGATTTGAACATAATGACGTACGACCGGACTAGAATAAGGAAGTTCATAGCCAGTAGCCAATAGCTGCCCTAGCGTCTCCTTTTGTTCATCGGATTAGCATACACACTAACAGATTTCTCATTCCGGATGGAAAATTTAAAACATGTTCTATTTCTAAAGTCTGCTGGATTTTTGGCAAACAAAGGTTCAATGGAGCCCACACACGATCGAATTGTCCGTTGGACTCGTTCCGTCGGAACCTTTGCTGTCAAAAAGTCTGGTCGTGTGTATGCGTCATGAGAGGAGTTTTCATTCTGCTCTGACTGCCCTATCAGGCTGCAGGACCCCTGACCCTCTGTTTGGACAGTTCTGATTGGCCCAATGCTGATTATATGCACTCTCCCAGAAAAAAAAAATGACTCTAGCAATACACACCAAACTGAGCATGTGCAGCTTGTCCCCCAGCCTCTGTACAATCAGGAAATGGATTGGGGACTGTGAAAGAAGAGGAGGAACAGAGAAGACAGGATTAAACAGCCTTTTTACACAATGCAGGCGATTAACCCCTTAGGTTCTATCGTGAGTGTAACGAGCATGCTTTACTGCACATACAGGTTGATTTTACTGTTGTCGGTTTAGTAGCACTTAAACTTCACTTTTTCGGGCAGAATTTATTTCACTTTTCATATTAAATAGAAGCCTTTTCTCGTGTCTTTAATGCCTAAGCCATCCCACTGTCTTATCTCTCACTTATCTCATCCATGGAAGCTTTGAGTTTTTACCTCTCTGTTTGAAATTTAAAAAAATGCTTTCTGCTTCCATCCCTTTCTGTAAATCATATCCCATCATGCACTGCTTTACTGCATCACAGAATAGGGCGTGTATTACCACTCTGGACCACATCTTCCTCATTACTACACCACCTCTTATTTTATTTCCACCTACTATCCTACTTCTTCCCTTAAGGTGACCATACACATTACAATCTGATTATATAATCTCTTTTAGATCTTCTATCAACTATGTAGTGCAAGGGCCTGTCTGATTTGATTCAGATTGAAAAGATTGTTCAGGTGGGTCCTCATATTCTATAGCTTTGGTAACTCTACAGAGATTGGACAATCGGATTGCAGATTTATACAAGAACATAGTAGGGAGTAGACGGAGACGTTCAGTTGTCAGGCCCCACTCACATCTTCATGTAGTGGGAACTCACTTTCCCTTAACGCAGGGGTTTTTGGAGGTTTTGGAGCATTTCTGCTCATAACCCTATGCTCGACAAATGCCCCAAAGAAAGTCCAGAACTTTTTTTTTTTTTTTTTAGAGCAGAGCCAATTGGCCCATTTTTACTGTGCTTTTTGATGCACTTGCAGCGTGTTTGTCCTACAGTAGACATACGCCTGTACCTGCGCTTGAGTTGTCATTAACATTTAATGGCAATGCAAGTGTGAAGCGTGTTTCCAAAACACGTGTCAAAGCACGTGTTTTCTGTGCTTTTTGTAAATGGAGCCTCGCTGTAAACACACCAAGTTCCTTTCAGGCCCCAGTCATATCTAGTATAGTGGGAGCACATTTCTTTTGGCTAATTTTTGCCAGGAGACGCCTAGGGCAGCCCATTGATTTCAATGGCCTTCCCTACTTTTGGCAAAGTAGCTCATGGGACATTTTGGCGTGTTGCGGTTCGCACATTTTTGCTGCTCGTTTTGCTGCATTTGGCGCTCTATTTTTCACACGGTAAAATTTGTGTTTGCTTCTGCATTTGGGGTGCCATCAAAAATAGCACCGAAAGCGTGACAAGTTCATTTCAGGTGTATAAAAGTGGCCATACACTATACCGTCCCTTCTGCTTATGTCCGTTTTTAGGCAAGAAACGTTTTTTTGTTTATACGATTGACACCTCTGATTGGTTTTTGCAACAACTAAAAACAAAAATGGCAAAAATTGATGTAAACTGAACTGAACTGAAAACGTGTGTTGCAACTCCCTTCTCATTGGCCTACCTCTCCATAAGCTATCCCCCCTTCAGTCTGTCATGAATGCTGCTGCCGGACTTCTCCACCTAACCAACCACTCAGTATGTGCCCCCTCTTTCCGCCAATCGATACGCTGGCTCCCGATCGTCCAGCGAGTTGAATTCAAAATACTAACCACAACATACAAAGTCATTCACAATTTTGCCCCGAGCTACATCACCAATCTTGTCAACCAATATCTCTGAAACTGTCTTCTCTGCTTCTCCCATGCTCCTTCGATGCTGGTCTCCAGGATTTCTCTGGAGCCCCTCCCATCCTCTGGAACTCTACCTCAACCTGCCTGGCTATCTCCTACTCTATCTGCTTTTAGGCAAGGCCTGAAAACTCATCTCTTCATGGAAGCTTATCACACCTCAAACTAGTCTTTTACCACTTCCTTCAGCTCATTCCCCACAGTTTCAATGTTTTGGACCACCTGCCCCACCATATTAAATTGTAAGCTCTTATGAGCAGGGCCCTCTTAATTCTCTTGTATTTTATTGTATTGTAACTATATTGTCTCCCTTTTATATTGTAAAGCACTGCATAAACTGTTGGCGGTATATAAATCCTGTAGTAATAATATTATATGTAGGGAAAAAAGGAGGAGGCCTAGCAGTGATCTTTAAAGGTCACCTGGATCTCACTAAACCATCATCTCAGAACCCAGTGTCTTTTATGGAAACCCTGACGCTACATTTTCAACCAACGCCCCATGACACCACTCATATACTACTGTGCTACAGACCACCGGGACCAAAGTCCAATCTTCTTTCACCCCTCACGGAATCCTTTGCAATGCACACCCTAAAATTCAAAAATTTCCTGGCACTCTGAGATTTCAACCTTTGGGCAAACGAGCCTAAAGACCCCATCGCGACTGCCTGCATCAATCAACTAGAAGAACTGGGTCTACAGCAACTGATAAAGACTCCCACGCATGGGTCAGGACACACCCTGGACCTCATTTTCAAACAGAACATCGACGTCAACATACTCGACAACATAACTCTGCCATGGACGGATCACCACGCCATCAAATTCAAAATCACTACCAACATCACCAACGCAAAACGGAAACCTGTAACAACGCACTGGACCAGATCGCATAAAAAACTGTACTCCGAAGCCTTCAAAACCACTCTGTCCAAAAAAATATCTACAATAACCTTAAACCACTCTACGGAGGAAACACTCAACTCCCTGAACAAGGCATTACTGCAATCAGCAGACTCGGTAGCACCAAAACGCAGGGCTCTCATCAGGAAGAAAAATGCTGGATGGTTTAATAGCTCCCTCTCCGTACTAAAGCAAGAACGCAGAAGAGCAGAAAGAACATGGAGAAGAAATCCCACCGAGGAAAACCTATTTAACTACAAAGGTCTGACAGAGAATTATCGGAAAGCAATCTTCAAAGCCAAAAAGGACCACTTCTCATATACAATCTCAACGGCCGCAAACCAACCACGGGAACTGTTTAAACTGGTTAATCAATCAATGAATCTGGTGTGCCTAGAACCCCCAGAAAGCGAATCCCAGGATTACTGTGACAAACTGTCGGATTTTTTCATCGATAAAGTCAAAACCATCAGGGAAACAATTTGTCAGAAGAAAACATCCAACCTCAGCCAGCAAATACATAAAGAGGATGTCCGCACCAACATACCGCAACCGCCAAAATTTTCACTATCCCCAATTACCGTAGACACCGCAAAAAACATCATTAATAAACTGCGTGACAGTACCTCACCTATTGACATCATCCCCACAAAACTACTGAAAGAATGCTCCGACATCGTGGCTCCAACCATAACCCACCTCATAAACCGATCATTCCACGAAGGGATTGTTCCCAGCATCCTCAAACAAGGCATCGTCAAACCTCTACTCAAGAAACCAAACCTGGACCCTCAGGATCCAAACAACCGTAGGCCGATTACAAGCCTCAACACCATTTCTAAGATCATGGAGAAAGCTGTAGTACATCAGCTACAACTTCACCTGGATACTCACAAACTCCTGGACCCGCTGCAATCAGGCTTCCGCCCGGGTCATGGAACAGAAACAGCTCTCCTCAAGATTTGGGATGATGCCCTCGAAGCGGCAGATGACGGAGAGCCGTGTCTCCTCGTACTGCTAGACCTAAGTGCAGCGTTTGATACAGTAGATCACAATACTCTACTCGTCCGCCTCACAGAAGTAGCCGGAGTCCAAGACATAGATCTCCATTGGTTCGCGTCCTTCCTAGGAAATCGGTCACAGACAGTGAAACTAGGAAAATTCCTCTCCGAAACTCGGGCAGTCACCTGCGGAGTCCCTCAAGGCTCTCCGTTGTCACCCGTTCTCTTCAACATTTACATTCGCCCACTCCTTCAAATCATCAGATGCTCAGATCTCTGCTTCCACTCTTACGCTGACGACACGCAACTTTATTTCCGGATCAATGGAAAAAAAGATCACCAACAACAACTTGAAAACTGCCTCAAATCAATAGAGGACTGGATGACCACCAACTCCCTCCAGCTGAACCAATCAAAGACAGAGCTTCTTATCTTACACCAAAATCATAAGCCCACAACCAAAACCTCCTGGTCTCCACCAACCGTCTTTGGGCAGACTATCTCCCCAAAGACCAAAGCGAAGAGTCTCGGGGTTATTTTAGACGCACAAATTTCAATGGATGCGCAAATAGGATCTGTAGTCAGTCGATCTCACCATCTGCTGTGCATGCTTTGCAGACTCATCCCTTTTATCCCAAAGAATGACAAAGCAGTGGTAGTTGGAACAATCATTAATTCACGACTGGACTACGCAAACTCGCTTTACATAGGATTACCACAATATCAACTTGCGCGATTACAACTGATCCAAAACAC
Organism: Lithobates pipiens; assembly: GCF_037356315.1. NCBI lineage: Eukaryota > Metazoa > Chordata > Amphibia > Anura > Ranidae > Lithobates > Lithobates pipiens. Next base: position 481,426,403 of record NW_027507764.1, on the reverse strand, counting down.
GGCGGCAAGGCTGATAACAGGAAAAAAAACCCTGGGAATCCATTTCTCCTTCACTGAGGAGCTTACATTGGCTAACCGTAAAAAATCGGATCACGTTCAAGACCCTTTGCCTCACCCACAAATGCGTGCATAGAGAAGCTCCGCAATACCTAATGGAGAAAATAAATCATTACACACCAAACCGCAGTCTTCGATCAGCCAACAAAAACCTCCTCCTCGTACCCAAAGCCCGGTATAAATCCAAGGGGGATCGGAGATTCGCTGTCCAAGGGCCTCGGCTATGGAATGCTCTACCAATCAACATCCGCCTGGAAGAAAATCACCTGGCTTTTAGGAAAAAACTCAAGACCTTCCTCTTTTAGCAGATGATCAAAGCTCGCCACAGCGCCTAGAGGCGATTCAGTTCGCATTGTGCGCTATATAAGTATTTCATTCATTCATTCATTCATTCATAATAATAATTGTAGCAGGGTCTCTGGCCTTGTCCAGTCTAATGAGAACTTTCCAGGCCAAAGATAGCTGACATCCTTCTGTATGTAGAGGGTTGTGAAACATAGTGGGTACAAGGTGGACAAAGTTATTAGGCGCCTGTCACTTCTTGGATGTAAAAGAGGTTTTATTTCTCTTAACAGTCCTTTTTATATTTTTGGAGAAAGAGGGATAGGGTTGGGACACCCTTAAGTAGTTGTTGATTTAATTGGCAGACTCCGAGACTTTCACTAGAACAGCCGTGCAGGGAAAGGCCCCAGCAAGGTGCCACATCTGCACATGCAGGAATGCTGTCTCCTATGGTAACAGTCTTTTAACAGTTCCAAACACATATGTAACAGTTCCTTCAGCTTCACTATAACTGCCTCTTGTAGTTCAACACTGAGCTCCCGGTCTCTCACTAGACCCTCTGATTAACTGACTCTGAATCCCTTGAGCTCCAATCTTTGCGGTGGTATCTCCCTCAAGCATCACCCACGCTTCCCTGCTGGGTCCCTAGCTTGGCACTCCATATACTTCTGAAGCTTCATGCCTGCTAACTGGCTCGGTCCCTGGCTTGTCTCACAAGGCTGCTCTGCAAGCGTCACCTTGGCTGGTAGGGTCCCTGACTTGAACACCGCCTGAAGTTTCCCAATTCTCCACTGTGCCCGTTTGGTGAGAAGGTTGCTCCGGTACTTGTTTCAGTTACTCACTGTGGTCCCTGGTAAAGGTGGTTGGTCCCTTAGTTGCGACAGCGTCCCTTCTACCTCCGACCACTGAGAGGTTCTCCGGCTGGCAGAACCGTCACATCTGGTTGAATTGCAAGCCGCAATCCCAACCCTGCGCTACTCTCTTACTTCTGGATAGGCCCTTACACAGCCTAGCAGTCAGATGCCCCTGGGATAGGCCCAATCTCCAGCCTAGCAGCCTGGGACACACAACACATGTCTACCCAGGCAGCCGTTCAGGTGGCACAGAACGTAGATCACCTGACTCTACCCGAATATATAGGTTCTCCCAGCAGGCCAAGGGATTCAAGAAAACTCCTGCCCATTGGCATTGATACCCCACATACCTATAATTTGACCTTGGGTTGCTCTTCTCATGTCTAGTACCACCAAGTACCCGGCCACCTAGTGGTAGAAGAGAAAAGAGCAACAAGGCCAAATTTGGGGAGAAATCAATAGATCTCTATCAATCAACCAGCATAACTACTCCTGGCAAGTAAATTTTGTGAGGTGCTCCCTGCCTAAACTACATAATGAATGAATGAATCCATTTTCTGTAGTTTCTTCTTAGCAAAATAAGTGACTGAACAGAAGACGCCTATGTGTAAGGGTCCTTACTCTGTTGAAAATAAAATAAAAGATTTTGGGTTAGAGATTGGGTTAGAGCCTGACTTGTGTCAGTCTTATACACTGGTGGGAAATGTCACACTGGTTGTTGTAGCCATTGCCCCAACCTTTAGAACTTTGCTGTACTGACCATACATGGGCAGTTCTCCATCACAATCAACCAATCAATCAAAGCATCCTGCCACCAACAGGAATTTTATGTAAATGACAGGGATGCTGTTAGGCTGCCGCTATCTGTTTGATAATTTTTGCAATTAAAAGTGGTTGAAATCACTTGTAAATTCCCCATGTGTATAGCCAGCATTAGCGATTTAAATCATTAATGATCTTGAGGCCTGGTTCACACCTATTTTTTAGTGCGTTTTCTGTTTTTCAGAAACACCCTACAGTCCATTTTAACATGGTTTCCCATGGATGTAGTTCACATGTGTGCATTTTATGGAAAGGGCCAGGGACTTTTTTCTGTTTATTTTGTTCCATAAACCTCAATGGACCAAAAACATGTATTGAAAAATGCAAAATGCACCTGGAATATGCAAACTGCAACCTGCATAGGTGTGAACCAGGCCTAAAGTATTTAAATGTAAATTCCAAGCTAATATACAACATGTGTTAACTCAAGTTATACATTAACTAAAACCAATACCGTACATGGTTTCCTCTATAGTATAACTGCATAACATCTATTGACTTTTAATCTTCATTATATTGTAATCTTTAACGAGCTGGACCCTCTGATGCCTACTGTATTAAATTGTATTGTAATTGTACTGCCTACCTTTGTTTGTTGCAAAGCACTGTGTACACTGTATAAAATCATGTATAATAATAATGCAGTCCCCTGCACAGAAAAAATCAGACTGAGAGTTGAAGGGTCTGAATTTAGAAGCCTTTGGATGTAGGATGTGGCTGGAACAGTAGGGGAGAAAAAAGGGGGATCTCCGAAGTATGATTTTTTTAAACTTTATTGAGCGGACAGGTGACAATAGGACCAATAGCATACAACTCACAATATACATGCACTATCATGGATTTATATCTAAAGCATACATTAGAGCAAAAGTTTTGTTTTTGTTTTTTTAATCAATTCGCTTTGTCACAGAAGACACTTTGAAGCTGCAAAAATGTAACAAGAAATAGAGGTGTCACCTTGCTGGTTATGCATTGTGTAAGTGATAACAGTGGCTTATCAGAATAACACCTATTTATTACATTAGTATTTAAAGAGGAGCTTCATCCTTCTGTTTTATTTATTTTTCACTCTCCTCTTACCAGGTTTACTGGGTTAGGCTACATTCACATAGATGCAGATGCCAGAGTGCATGTAAATCGCGTGCATTCCCTCCGCCACACACAGGGGAGCCATTAAGTTTTAACGGCATCCCCACACACTGAAAAATGTTGTGCAGTTTCCAGTACTTGGAAATCGTTTGGTTCAGAAGCACACATTTTTAAAAAGGCGCAGTAAAACCAGGCACAGCAGCACATTGAAATGAATGGGCTGCTTTGCAAATGCAGCACGGAGTTTCACCCAAAAGTGGAACTTCCACTTTAAGGACTCCTGACCCCTGACATGCCACATTTGGAATATCATATTTTAGGAGGGGGGGAATGGGTACCTAGTTTTGACAGGTACCCAGCTCCCATTTCTGCTTGTGCTGCCTAGGTGACGACTCCTCTCCCCTCCCACCCCTGCAATCTTCTGGGACACGTCACAGGTCCCAGAAGATTGCTCAGCTTTTCAGGATATGCAGGGCGGCTCGCACATGCGCAGTGCGCACCCGGCTGTGAAGCTACAAGTGGTCAAAGCCGGGTGCTCACACTTGCAATGACGGCGCTGAGGAGAGGGAGAGAAGCAATGGTTCAGGCAGCCACATCGCTGGACGTGGGACAGGTCATTGTGTGTTTATTAAAAGACAGCAACTACACTTTTTGGAGCTGCTGATTTTTAATAAAGAGAAAAAGGAGTGGACTTGCAAACAAGTGAATTTAACAGACCTGTCGCTGCTGTACACCAGATCCCGCACCACCATTCCTCTGATGTCATTGGGAGCTGTTTCTTCCTGATTCTTGCATCCGACCCTCTGATGACGTACATGCGGCATGGCACACCATCAAGGAGCTGGCTGTAAGAACCAGGAAGAGACAGCCAGGTCCTCTGTGATGATGCACCATTGCACAGGCACATTGTTATTGATTTACCTGAAACTTGATGGGATGCATGACCTGGGTAACCCAGGAAGCTGTGGGCATCTTGTGGAGCTATATCATTCTTGCCTTGGTGGGAAATTTGGAAAGGAGGGAGGTCACATACAAAAAACATGTGAAAGAAAGGGGAAAGAATTAACATTCTAGAAAGTATGTATGGAGAGTAAAGGTCTGCTTTAAATTATGCATTTAGCTATTTGGTTGGAGTTCCACCTTAACGACTAGATTAAATACCAGTGCCTGTGTGTGGTAGCTTTGGAGTGTAGGTATCATGGGTTAAAGTGGTGGTATGTGCTGTTCAAATACATTCCTATGTTAGCAGCCTTAAGCAAAAGTACTAACCCTCTCCAGCATTGGTATAAGAGGGAAACGTGCGGCCTGAAGAGTCAGTGTATGACTGCACAGCTATGTTACTCTTGGCTGTACTTCAAGCTGTCTACTTGTCATATCTTGTTATTATCTATGAAAATATGACTAAAATATAAAGAAAGTAGGAGAAGGCGTTTGCAACTTTGCAAGCGGTGTAAGCGGGATTATGTCCATCTATTATCTTCCTTCTTCCTCTGGGGCAAAATAAAACGCCCGTCCTATAGCTAAAAGCAGGCAATCAGATGCCTGCTTCCTTTTCACCTGTACTAGAAAATATAGATCTTGAATCTGATGCTGCGTACACACGATCGGACTTTCCGGAGGACAATTCGATCGTGTATGGGCTCCAGCTGACTTTTTCTTCCCAAAAGTCCAGCGGACCTAGAAATAAAACTGGCTTCAAATCTTTCCGACGGACTTGAGTCCAGTCAAAAAATCTGGTCGTCTGTGACGGACTAAAACTGACGCTAGGGCAGCTATTGGCTACTGGCTGCCCTGAACTTCCTTATTCTACGTCATCACGTTCGAATCCGTCTGACTTTTGGAGTGATCGTGTGTGGCCAAGTCCGTTCGTTTGAAATTCCAGCGGACCTCAGCTGCAATTCCGTCGGATTGTCTGCCAGACCAAGTCCGTTGAGAAGTCCGGTCGTGTGTACGCAGCATAACTGGTCATTGTAAACAGCAGCACCTCCATATTTTTCCTGTTTTAATTAAAGCGGAGGTCCACCCTAAAATGGACCTCTGCTCATCGGAATCCCCCCCCCCCTCCGGCGCCACAATCGGCACCTTTCAGGGGGGAGGGGGGTGCAGTTACCTGGATAATCCAGGTAACTGCACCCACTTCCGGGCTAGCTCTCTGTGGAACGGGGCATACGTTACGCCCCGTTCCGCAAGCGCCCGCCCCCTTCAGCAAGTGCCCCGCTGCCTGCTGGGAAACACACAGCTCCCAGAGGCAGCGGGGACCGTCCGGATTGCGCCGCGCGGCTCGCGCATGCGCAGTAGGGAACCGGGAAATGAAGCCGAAAGGCTCCATTTCCTGATTCCCATACCCAAGATGGCGGTGGGACCCGGCAGCCGAGCGAGCGATCGGCTTCGGGTGCCGACATCGCGGGCGCGCTGGACAGGTAAGTGTCACTATTTAAAAGTCAGCAGCTGCAGTATTTGTAGCTGCTGGCTTTTAAAAAAAAAAAAAAAAACGCGGAGTCCCGGTGGACTCCCGCTTTAAATTCATCCTACTGTTTGGGTTGGTTTAATTAAATCCCCCAAAAATTCTGAGTTGGATGGGTGCCGTCTCCGGCTCGGGAGAGGCTCTTTAGAAGAACACCACGTACGGGTTGGTTTTCTTAACAAGAGCCTGGAAGGGCAGAAGTAACCGAAAGAATTCGGTCTTGTGGATATCGCCAAGTGGGCTGAAAGATCCAGGTATCCTACAAGTGTTCTACAGCTTAGTTTCCTACTTGTTCTACAACAACGTCTGTGACAAAGACTTTGTTCCTGAGTAAGCACCTTGTTGGCTGCTAAGCCTTGTGAGAGAGGGACTTGAGTTTTCATCCAGCTGCGAATGGCTATTCTCTGGATGCAGTCAAAGTAAGCAAGTTCTTTAACGTTTTTGGACTTTGACATTGAGAGTACCTGAACTTCCTTTCCAACCCACTGATCCCAAGTTGAAAGACTGTTCAATTGTCTGAGTTTTGCAAATAAAATCCATTCAAGTGGATCTATTGTCAGTCTCAAGTTACTGGGCCATCTACCACGGGACATCCCCTAGACGTGTCACAAGGAGAACGGAAGGTATCGGTAAGCCCAAAAATAACCAGCAGCTCCTTCGGGGGTTAGTACTACATTTATAACTACACTGCTTGCATATTGGGTATTATGACCAAGCCTCTGCGCCTATAACTTCCTTTTCTTGTTTGTAGCCGACATACAATGTACCTAGGGATGAGCTCAGGTGTGTTCCAATCCTTGTCCAAACCCATCTAATCTACCTTGCCAGAGAGGTGTCACTGTGCACTCTCAATCATAAGTGTCCAAGGCATTCCCTGCCCTGCAGCTGCACCCATACAAGTGGTGTGTATACGTGGGGCTGTGGGACGTGAATGACTCCACCACAAATGATTAGTCATGCACAGTAACGGATTCCTGGCGGGATAGCTTAAGTGACTTAAAACTATGATCTAGACACTCCTATAGTTTATCCCTGAATGCACCACCTGTGCATATCTAGTTTACAACTGATAATGGGATATGCCAGCACAGTCCAAGCAGGGTTAATTATGGTAAACATAACTGTTCTGCTTCATCCTTATCCTTAATATTACATGAGGAAAGATAAATAAGACTATTTTATAAAGATTTTCATTAAAGGTGGAAATACAAGGAATTGGTAGACCCTCTGTAAAACTGCCTATATGTTCTTTCTGCATCTGCGTTCTGTTGGGGAGACTTCCCTTAATTTCCTGTCCCAGAGACGCAACAGAAAATGAACAAAAATCTCCAAAATGAGGGGAAATTTCACTTTAGGCTTGTAATTTTGTATGCAGTGTGGAACTGTTAAAGTAATACGTTTAATTTCAGATCAAGGGAGAATTATTTGAACATGTCAGGTTGTTTTATTTTTTTAATAGTCTATTTTTTTTAAGGTTAGAAATGTTTTTGAGGATACAGAAAATGAAGGCCATTAGACTAGACTAGAGACAATTTAGGAGGTACACCAAGACAATGGAGTATCTTAGTAGTACATAACAGTTTTGACATGTCAGGTTTTTAATGCTGAGTTTCACACTCTCTCTTTTTGCCCTATTTACTATTAGCACCAAAGCTAAAAAAAAACAAAAAAAAAAAAAACAAATGTCTGGTTGTCCTCAGAACAGTAAGAGGAGAAAACTTCCAATATGGGCACTAGCTCTGGTGACAACCAGGGATTCCCTCACTTTGGAGTATCTGTTTTGGTTATGGGGCAGAAAATGAAGGGAAATCATCAGGACACAGATGGCAAAAAAAACTAACAGAGGTTATAACCCTCCCTTACTCTATCCAAATGAATAAAAAGTTGTGCTGTCTGTTTTCCTGCTGGGGAGGTTTCCCCTCTCTCTGTCTTGGTGACTACTGTCACTGGGGCAAAAAAAAAATGACTGTGTATTTTACAGTGGTCATCAGAGTTGAAGGATAATCTTTGAATAGGGATGCCAGTTCGGGTGACTACTTTAGCCCCCCTGACGGTATTCCCGAGTCTGGCTCGGGGTGGAATTTTCATACCAAAAGCGGTATCCCCGAGCCAGACTCGGGACTGCATCGCTGGATCCAGGAGGAGGCTTACTTACCTTCTCCCTCGGATCCAGCGTTGTCTCCCCGCTGTACGAGCGAGCCGTGTCTCGCTCGATGCATCACATCGCCGATCTCCGTGCCCTGCGAGCGTTGCGACGCACGGGGACGGAGATCGGCGCCAAATTCAAAAAGTGAAACAAACAGTAAACATACAGTATAATGTAATCTTACAGATTACATTGCTGTATGTAAATATTTCACATCCCCTTTGTCCCGAGTGTTCTGCCCAGTGTCCTGCATAGTGATGGACGAACTTCCGACGGGACGTTTCGCGAAAGCGAAATGCGAACGGACCCAAACGTTCGCGAAACCGAACGTTCGCCGCGGGCCCCATTGACTTCAATGGGAGGCGAACTTTGCAAACCTTCATGTCGAATTTGCGGCCACGTGGTAATTATTAGGGGGTAAAACGTAGTCCCACCATCTGGACAATGACATAATACATGTATGAGGTGAATTTGGGATCGATAACTACAAGCATTTTTATTTTATTTGGGAAATTGTTCTAACAATTCAGGACTATGGAGCTAATGAAGGCAATGGAGGAGAGGGAAGGTCAGGGACCAGGGTAGGCAAAGAAGAGGGTGCAGGAGATGATCACCAGCAGCGTGACATACCGGAATGACACATGCACCGTGATAGAGGCATCTGACAGCAGCACCGTAATACAGAGCACTGACAGCAGCACCGTGACATACAGCGCTGACAGCAGCACCGTGACATACAGCGCTGACAGCAGCACCGTGACATACAGCGCTGACAGCAGCACCGTGACATACAGCGCTGACAGCAGCACCGTGACATACAGCGCTGACAGCAGCACCGTGACATACAGCGCTGACAGCAGCACCGTGACATACAGCGCTGACAGCAGCACCGTGACATACAGCGCTGACAGCAGCACCGTGACATACAGCGCTGACAGCAGCACCGTGACATACAGCGCTGACAGCAGCACCGTGACATACAGCGCTGACAGCAGCACCGTGACATACAGCACTGACAGCAGCACCGTAAGCAGCCCCAGGAGGAAGTCAGCACAGCACAGGGATGGTGTGATCCCCTCATAATAAGAACCCCCAGGAGGAAGTCAGCACAGCACAGGGATAGTGTGATCCCTTCATAATAAGAACCCCCAGGAGGAAGTCAGCACAGCACAGGGATATCATAAGCAGCCCCAGTAGAAATATGACACCGCTCAACCTCTTCAAAGAGGAGGGTAGGGGCATATAGTACGGTGTGCTTTTTTGGGTCAAGGAAGTGAGCCAAATGAATTAAGAAGGTCTGTGTGCTTGATTAAAAAAATAGTTTATAGACATATACATGGTCTACTGGTCACATGTGTTGAATTCCTCCGAGATCCATGCCTCATTCATTTTTAGAAATGTGAGGTAGTTAACACTGTCGTGAGCTAGGCGAGTACGCTTATCGGTCACAATCCCCCCTGCTGCGCTGAACGTCCTTTCGGACAGGACACTGGATGAGGGGCAAGCCAACAGTTCGATTGCAAATTGGGCAAGCTCTGGCCAGAGGTCAAGCCTGCCCACCCAGTAGTCTAGGGGTTCATCACTCCTCAGAGCGTCCACATCGGCCGTTAACCCAATGTAGTCGGACACCTGACGGTCTAGGCGTTCCCTGATGCTGGATCCGGATGACACCTGTCGATGGGTCGGCTGAAAGAATGACCTCATATCCGAAGTCACCAACACATCTTCAAACCGGCCTCTTCTTGCAGGCGCTGTTGGATTGGTACCCGCAAATCCTTCTCTGGGAGTGGGAATTGCTCCTCTGCCAGCGCACGCAAAAGCAGAATGCAGCATTTCTCGAAGCAAGGCCTGGAAGTGCTGCATTCTGACAGCCCTCTGCGACGGCGGTAACATTTCCGCCATTTTGTGTTTGTACCGGGGGTCTAAGTACGTTGCCACCCAGTACTGGTCCTTGACCCTCATGCTTTTTATATGGGGGTCCCTATTAAAACACTGGAGCATGAAGGCCCCCATTTGCACTAAAGTGGAAGCGGTGTGGTGGCCTGGCTCCTGCTCATCATCCAGGATAATGTCGTCCTCTTCATTCTCCTCTCCCCATCCTCGCACAACAGGGATCCCAGAAAGGTTTAAAGCATGCTCTTCTTGCTCCTGCTCATCCGCCCCGGCACCATCCTCCTCTGACTCCTCATCAGACTCCTGTTGTTGACTTGTCTCAGATAGAGTAGCCCCCCCTGGGAATTCATCCAGCATTGCGACTTCCTCATCTTCCCGCTCCTGCTCCTCCACAGCCTGATCAATGACACGACGCAATGCACGCTCCAGAAAGAAGGCATAAGGTACCATGTCACTGATGGCGCCATGGCTGCGACTGACCAGTTTGGTGATCTCCTCAAATGGCCGCAGAAGTCTGCATGTGTCGCGCATGAGCAGCCACTGGCGCGGTGAAAAAAAACCCAGCTCCCCAGAACCGTTTCTTTCGCAGAGTTCATACAGGTAGACGTTAACTGCACGTTTCTGCTGGAGCAGCCTATCAAGCATATAGAAGGTTGAGTTCCATCGCGTCGGGCAATCGCAAATAAGACGTCTGACCGGCAGATGGTGTCGCCGCTGAATGTCAGCAAGGCGAGCCATGGCCGTGTAAGATCTTCTGAAATGGGCCGAGATTTTCCTTGCCTGCCGCAAGATGTCCTGGACCCCAGGGTATTTGACAAGGAATCGCTGCACGACCAAGTTTAAGACGTGTGCCATGCACGGCACGTGCGTGATTTTGCCCTGTTTCAATGCGCTAAGCAGATTGGCACCGTTGTCACACACCACTTTACCAACTGTCAAATTGAGCGGTGTTAGCCACTCATCTGCCTGTGAACGCAAAGCTGAAAGGAGTGCCGGGCCAGTGTGGCTCTTTGCTTCCAGGCACAACAGACGCAGCACGGCATGGCAACGTCTCACCTGGCATGTGGAATAGGTTCTGGGGAGCTTGGGCGGTGCAGCGGAAGAGACGCTAGCAGCGGAAAAGGAGGAGGCAGCTGAGGAGGAGAGGGAGGAGGATGGAGTAGGAGGAGGAGAAGAAGAGTCAGGCCTGCATGCAATCCGTGGCGGTAAAACCAAATCTACACGGGTGCCACGGGTTACATGCTTGACGGCCGTCAGAAGGTTCACCCAGTGGGCAGTAAAACTGATATACCTTCCCTGCCCGTGTTTGCTAGACCACGTGTCTGTGGTCAGATGTATCTTGGCACCGACACTGTGTGCCAGAGATACATTCACTTGCCGCTGAACATGGCCATATAGCTCTGGGATGCCCTTCTCTGAGAAATACTTCCTTCCTGGGACCTTCCATTGTGGTGTTCCAATGGCCACAAATTTGCGAAAGGCCTCCGAGTCCACCAGTTTATATGGCAGTAGTTGGCGGGCTATGAGTTCTGACAAGCCAGCCGCCAACCGTTGGGCAAGAGGGTTATCCGGCGTCATCATTTTTTTACGCTCAAACATTAGGCCCACGGAAGCCTGCCTTTTTGCAGAAAAATGTGAGCTTGGCGTGATGGAAGGTGGAGTGGAGGACAATTGTGAGGAGAGAGGAGAAGGAGAAGTAGAAGACGAGGCTGGACGGTGAGAGCCTGCAGTGTGGCTTTGTGTGTTCCGTTGCTCCCACTGGGCTCGGTGATGGCTGCTCATGTGCCTTCTTAAGGCGGTCGTCCCTAGGTGAGTATTGGGCTTACCGCGACTAACGCGTTGACTGCAAAGATTGCAGATGGCAACGCTATTGTCAGCAGCGGACACGTTAAAAAAAGCCCACACTGCGGAGCCATGTGCCGGTGTCCTGGGAGCGCCAGATGTGACCGTACATGGTCGATGACTCGCTCCTGATACATTTGCAGTCTGCTTTGTCCCTGCTGTGCAATGTAAGTCATTGCTGCTTCTCCTCCCTATCTGCTGGTCCATATCTCCCTCTGAACTCCCCTCCTCTTCCTCTCTTGTGGGCACCCACGTGACATCACTAGACACGTCATCATCAACGTCACCTTCCCCACCGCTATAAGTAGAGATCTCGGAGTAGGCAGCAACACCGGGGACCAACCTCCTCCTTGGGCTGATCTGGGTACTGTCGTCAGACTGCTGAGTAGCGCTTGTTGCTACCTCCTCTTCCTGATCCAATACCAAGAGTGGCTGCGCATCAGAAATGTCCTCTTGATATGGATCGGAAAATAATTCCAGTGACTCAAGCGGAAGGTATGTGGTGGTGGTGGTGGTGGTCGTGTTGTTGGTGGTAGTGTCTTTGGGGGTGCACATAGCAGAGAGTGAAGAAGAGGGTGCAGATCGAGAGGATGAGGAGGGTGCAGAAGAGTAAGGCTGAGCGAGCCACTCAACCAAGTCTGGTGCATCCTTTAAAGTAATTGAACGCACCTTCTGCAACTTCCCACTTTGGCTCAAGCCTGTTGCTCCTGCCCTACCCCTACCACCCCTGCGGAAGGGCCTGCCTCTTCCTCTGCCTGTCATTTTTTAAATGACCCTGTGACAAAACTCTTAGTCCCTATACCGATGAAGGACTGCTGCAGTATAGGGCAGCAGTCAGCAGTGGTGCACGTCAACCCTATCTATTGTGGACCGATAGCGGTCCTTACAGAACAGCAGACTGTACCGCACTCAAGCCTATGTACCGTAGCACCCTATACCAAGTTACCAGTCCTTATAAGAACTTTTGTGGACCAAGCAGGTTGTGTATTAGTGTTTAGCAGACTGTACGTCAGTCCCTATACCGCTGAAGGACTGCTGCAGTATAGGTGAGCGGTCAGCAGTGGTGCACGTCAACCCTATCTATTGTGGACCTATAGCGGTCCTTACAGAACAGCAGACTGTACCGCACTCAAGCCTATGTACCGTAGCACCCTATACCAAGTTACCAGTCCTTATAAGAACTTTTGTGGACCAAGCAGGTTGTGTATTAGTGTTTAGCAGACTGTACGTCAGTCCCTATACCGCTGAAGGACTGCTGCAGTATAGGGCAGCGGTCAGCAGTGGTGCACGTCAACCCTATCTATTGTGGACCTATAGCGGTCCTTACAGAACAGCAGACTGTACCGCACTCAAGCCTATGTACCGTAGCACCCTATACCAAGTTACCAGTCCTTATAAGAACTTTTGTGGACCAAGCAGGTTGTGTATTAGTGTTTAGCAGACTGTACGTCAGTCCCTATACCGCTGAAGGACTGCTGCAGTATAGGGCAGCGGTCAGCAGTGGTGCACGTCAACCCTATCTATTGTGGACCGATAGCGGTCCTTACAGAACAGCAGACTGTACCGCACTCAAGCCTATGTACCGTAGCACCCTATACCAAGTTACCAGTCCTTATAAGAACTTTTGTGGACCAAGCAGGTTGTGTATTAGTGTTTAGCAGACTGTACGTCAGTCCCTATACCGCTGAAGGACTGCTGCAGTATAGGGCAGCGGTCAGCAGTGGTGCACGTCAACCCTATCTATTGTGGACCGATAGCGGTCCTTACAGAACAGCAGACTGTACCGCACTCAAGCCTATGTACCGTAGCACCCTATACCAAGTTACCAGTCCTTATAAGAACTTTTGTGGAACAAGCAGGTTGTGTGTTAGTGATTAGCAGACTGTACGTCAGTCCCTATACCGCTGAAGGACTGCTGCAGTATAGGGCAGCGGTCAGCAGTGGTGCACGTCAACCCTATCTATTGTGGACCGATAGCGGTCCTTACAGAACAGCAGACTGTACCGCACTCAAGCCTATGTACCGTAGCACCCTATACCAAGTTACCAGTCCTTATAAGAACTTTTGTGGAACAAGTGAGTTGTGAATGTTTAGCAGACTGCAGCAGAAGGGCAGCAGTCAAGTATAATATCCTTTCTATATTTGGAAGAAAGAATATTATACATGTACAAGCCTATTACTGTACCACTGATACCAGTCCTGAAAAGAACCTTTGTGGAACTAATAATAACAGCAAGTCTTTAAAATTACCCTCACTGCCTGACAACACTGCTTCCTTCCTGTCCCTATACAAATTGGCAAAAAAAGAGAACGATTAGTGGTTACTGGAACAGCTCTTTTGTGGACCTTGATAGTAACAGCTAATGATGATGATGATGATGATGATGATGAAAGACTAATCTGGCTGTCCCTGTAGCATACACCGTCCTTTCCCTTTCTCTAAACTAACAAAAGACACTCAGGCTGCTGCAAGAATCAGCAGCACAGCAAACCTATCAACACCTAACACCTATACCAGTCCTGAAAAGAACTTTTGTGTACCAAATAGCTAGTGGTTTATCTCTCCCTACTCCACACAGGAACCTGTCCCTATCGTAACAGAAGAAAGAATGTAAAATGGCCACCGGATCGGGTGTATTTATAGGTTAGGGGGAATGTCCAAGTGTCCATGTGCTGTCATGTCTCAATTGGCTGTCCTGTATCACATGATAAACGTGTCACCAAAGGTTAAAGTTCTTGTATACATTAAACACGTAAGTCCGCCGCGGCGAACGACGGAAAAAGGCGTTCGAACGTGTGGACCGCGAATGTCGGAAATTCGCCGCGAAACGACCGCCGGGCGAAACGTTCGTCCATCACTAGTCCTGCATGCAGTTTTATATAATAAAAACTGTTCTTTCTGCCTGGAAACTGGAGATTGTCCATAGCAACCAAAACTGTCCTTTTACATCAAAAATGGTTTTAGACCAGCTAGAAAACAGCGATCATAAATTGGAATCACTCGCAGAATTGAGCGATAGCGATTTGTGGGGAGATCCGTCATCAAATATTGAAAAGTAATGACAGTGACAATTCTGCAGCTGAGCAAATTTCAGTGTTTTTGATTTGATTACATTATTGAATAATTTTTATTATTGTTATATTATTATTTGGTACAATTATTTATAATTATTTATTATATTATAATTTATGATTTCATTTTTCAAACTTTATCATACCCGGGATGTCTGCTAGACTCTGGTTTGGACAGATTTAAGTGAGTTATTCCTAAGAATTGCAGGACTATAATATAAAACGCCAAATTTTCATGCAAAATAATGGTACCGCTTTTAGCACCTAAAATCCGAAATAATCATACCACCAAGGAGGTTAGATGGGATTTCCCCTCATTTTAGAGATATTTTTGCTTACTTCTGTTTTTTTTTTTTTTTTTTTTTTACGTCCACAGAAAGTGGACGTCAATTTTATGCAAACTGTCTGTGTCCAGGCCAAGGTGCACATCATGTAAACGCTTCTATAGGTAGCTGTATGCAAAAACCCGGACTGCCGGGCGTGGAAATATATGCTTTTATTCACAGTGTACAGCTCTTTGCGGGCATGTGATTTAAGTTTTTCCAAGCCTTTCTGTATAAGGGATAGCATGCAAATGTGTGCAGGATTTGGAATTCCCAGGCCAGTACACTCACGTGTCTGGGCAAATTCCACATTGTTATATTACTGCCTTAAGGTTTCTTTAGGCAGTAGGGAGCCTGACTACTGCTACACCTGGATGATAAGCAGATGCCTTGGGCAGGAAATTTGTTCTCCTTAAATGCATTTCATTTTGGCTGGAGCCTACATTTTTTTTCTTGCTGTTCTTCCAATTTGCCTCTTAGGCAGTGCTCTCCAGTGCTGGTTCTTCAACATTGCTTTGCATTATTGCAGTTTTATCACTGCTGTCTGGTCTTGTATATCACAATGTGAAGCTCATGTACTATTATTACATTGGCAGATAAGCATACAGTGATGGCCCCCTTTCCGATTGTGATCATGTCTTGTAGTAAATGATGTCTACTTGAAATGCTGTTGCATCAAGGACTTCACTTTGTGGCCTGAACCATATCACATAGTTACAGAATCCCCCAACCCTGCACTGCATCCCGTGGTGTGCACGGCGTGAACTCCATCAGCTTCAATGACAGGTTAGGCTGCAGAGTGAAGATCTCATGGGAAGAGCATTTCATGTAAGTATACGCTATTGCAAATATGATCACAATGGGGTGGTAATAAGAGAAGGCTGTTACTGAATTGTCTGAATTACTGACCTGGAACAAGCATGCAGATCAGGAGTTCAGACTTTGCTTCCTTCGTGCTTGTTCCAGGTCAGTGTTTTCAGGAAATTGGACACATAGCAGTAGTTTTCGGAGCAGAAGAATACTTTTTAGGGTTAGGGTAAAAATGGATAGTAGGCTAAAGGGAACATATAGTCCTTTTAATTTTTTTTTTTATATATATAAATTTTAAATAGTTGAACTTACCATAAATAATCTTCCTAGTTTGTGTTAGTGTTTTAAAAGCCTTTTTTGCCATAATGGCATTTTTGCAATTTAAACAACACAAGCATTTTTAATGTACACATTGTAAGTGTATATCATACTGTAGGTAAAATCCATCTTTTTTTGTGCACTCACTTGAATTTGGTTGCCTTATGTGTGACAAACGCTCCCAAAGAAGCTCCAGAACCTTTTTGGGCATGGAGAGTCTTGCTTTTGGGATGCTACTAGGATATAATGGCACCACAATCACTTTCTGCGTTTTTCAGAAAATGCGGGCAGAGTGGTCAATTGTGAATGGGGCTATAAGTGAGAAAACAATGACGGGGGAATCAAAACAAGACCTTTTTGGGGATGGAGGTGATCCGAGGCCTAGTGAGTAATCAGAACAAGTATACTCCAATCTCCTTTCTGCTAAATTATTCCCTGGCAGGATTGTAGAAACTGCAGACGTTGGCCAGGGGGTCTGCTGCGGTCTGATTTTAGTGCAAAAAGCCTATTCGGTCAACAGGAGTAATCGAGACCGATAAGAAGTTCTCCCAATTCCTCTATAAATGGGGATATTGCAGAAATAAAAGTTTCCGTTTTTAAGTTAAGGTTGAAGAGGAGAAGGAGGGGATGGGTTAGAGAGGAACCATGGGAAGGGAGTGGGGGAAATGGTAGGGAAGGGTTGAACAGGAACAAATGGAAGGGATAAGTACGGTATGGGTTTAGGGTGATTACTCCTGTGGGTTCCCTCTCCATGCCTGGGCAGATCAGGTCCCAGCAAGCCCGCCACCTACCCTCCTGTTTACCAGGAAACACCTGAACCGCAACTAAGTACAAGGGACAAATAATTCCCCTGGTAGGGATGGACATTTTTATTTTATATTCCTGGTGTTGTGTTGAGTATATACTGCACACAATACACATAATGCATGACCAAGCAAGAGTATAGTTAGTAATAGTAAGTCTATTTTGCAATATATATGGATAAATTCCTCCATATGAGCTATTCTATCTAGTCTTTGAAATCAATGCTATAAGGAAGGAGTATGTTTAGACGTTCAAAAGACTGGTATGCACATTTTGGCTGTGTTAGTTATATGCATTTAAAGTACTGTGATGTATGTATGCTGTAACTGGCATGGTAAATAGTCAATGGCGTAACTAGAAACTGCTGAGGCAATACAGTGCACCTCACACCAGAAGAACTGTAATTTCACAGTGTCACCATTGTACCTACTTCTTGTTCTCATCTCCAACAGTGGTCAGTTATTTTAGGGACATCTTATGGAGCAAGAAAGGCTATCTTTTCCAGTGGGAGTGCAATATATGTTCATTCTTTCCCTAACATTAACATTTAGTGAGCCTTTAGCCCCATACACACTATCAGATTTTCTGCTAATTTTTGTCTTCAGATTTACCAAACCCATGTAGTGCAAGGGCCTGCCTGATTGCATACAAATTGAAACTCCTAAGTTTTGACCTCATATTATATGGTTTTGGTAAATCTGAAGACAAAAATCAGCAGAAAATCTGATAGTATGTATGGGGCTTTAGTCTGTTGTCGTGTTAATGGTGTTTCCCACTTGTCCTCTGTTAGTGTCAGTCCTAATTCGGGTCCTAGGACCTGCACGCTGTGTTATCTTTAGGGGTGTTGAGCAGCAAACATGGTGAATTGATGGTCAAGTGTTTTTGTGGGATACCATTAGTTATAGGGAGTCTAAAGGTAAGATCACTGGCAAAATGAGGTCTAAGATACAGATCGTTCATATAGTGCTTGAGCTGAAAATTTCTTAAATAGTTCAGTTAGGACACGGCACTTTGCTATTCAGATACGCAACCACAGTACCACCCTGTTATGATGTAAATTTATCCTCTTCAGCTGAACGTATGACCACTGAGGAACCTTTGCAGACTGCACAATCCGAGGAGAAGTTTTGGTTCTGACCACATGGCTTCATCACATTCTACTGTAAAGTGTGGCCATCAACCCTTTAGAAATGCCAGGGATGAACTTTGAATTTTATTTTATGGGTATCATTGACTCAGGTGTGGTTTAGAGGGATAGCTTGCAAGTGGTTTGGAAACAAAACAAGGTGACACCTATGAGTGGATGTTCTTGAACATTTTTGTATATAAATTGAAGAGAGATCCAAAGGATTGACTCAGGAGGATGGAACCTGAAGGTTTGGTTTAAGGTGTCAATTCTTCAGAGCCCAGTGCAAATTACATTCTACAAGTCAGGTAATTTAGCAGGCCAAAAATATGTTTTGACATCCAGGAGACCTAGGCCTCCTATTTGTTTAGATAGGATTAAGGTGGCCATGCTAATTCTTTGGGGTGTGCCTTGCCAGATAAAGGAGCTTCCATGCAGAAAGTGGGAAAGGGGTGGTGGTAGGCAGTCATTTATGAATTGCTTGCATATTGTACAGTAATCTTGGAAGCGCATTCATTTTTGTTATGGCCACCCTCCCAAACAATTAAACACAAAGTCTATCCAATGTCCACAGGTCCAATTGACGCTTTTTTTTTTAGTAGTGTTATCGTGGGGGGCTTAAAAAAAATTATTAATAGGAAAGACGACTTTTTTTTCTGAATACGGTATTTGCTCACATAAAATAGACTATAATTTTTTGTAGTTCTTTCCTCGTGCTGACCCATAAGCCACTTTAGAACAGAGTAGTCCTAATAATAGGACATAGTGTTGAATAGGAGCAGCTCCCGGAGCTATATATTATGAAGCGAGTGAAGATTCCCTTAATCTTTTGTTGGAAAGGTATCTATTTAGCCTATTTTATTTTTTTATTTTTTTATAGGGTGGCTGTCATTCAGCTTTGAAAGGCGAATTAGAGTGGCAACTCAATGTT
>NW_027507764.1:481357570-481402570 GCF_037356315.1 Lithobates pipiens | reverse complement strand
TGACACTGGACAAGGCTGCAGATGGATGGGCAAGGCTGCAGATGAACACTGATAAGGCTGCATTGATGGGCATTTAAATGTAAGTTTTTTCCTTAAACTTCCCTCCTAAAAGTTTCTTTCCTTAAAATTCCTTTCCAAACTTGGGGTGCGTGTTATACGCAGATAAATGCTGTAATGTACACAAGGTAGGGCCCAAAAGTGGATCAAGCCCAGGGGCGCCCACCACCCTAAGTCCTGCCCTGCTCACAGGTCTGGACTAGTGAGTCACTGGAGTGCTGGTCAGTGCAGAACACTGCCACATCATCCATGTAGAGTGAGCACTTTACTTCACTTTTGTCTGAAGTTGCCCCACATTGACACTTGTCATCTTCCTGCAGGGTGGCTTCAGCATTGTAAGTGACAGAGGCCCTGGCTTTTTGTAAAGAAATTGCAACAGGTGATTGCAAGTCCACGAATTGTCTCCTTGTGGCCATGAGAATGAGGAAGCGAATGTCCTGTTGTGACGTATGCAGGGCACGTTACAAGCTCAAAGTGATCTCCGACCTGCTATCGGCCAGTGAGGTACACCGGAATAACAATGTCACGGGATCACTGTATTATAGCTTCTAAGAAGAAATGTGTGTGTGAATGAATGAATGAAATATTTGTATAGCGCACAACGCGAACTGAATCACACGTGTGTGTGTGTGCATGTTTTTGTATGCATATATATATATATATGTGTGTGTGTGTCTATATACAGTGGTGTGAAAAAGTGTTTGCCCCCTTCCTCATTTCCTGTTCCTTTACATGTTTGTCACACTTAAGTGTTTCGGAACATCAAACCAATTTAAACAATAGTCAAGGGCAACACAAGTAAACACAAAATGCAATTTGTAAATGAAGGTGTTTATTATTAAAGGTGAAAAAAAATCCAAACCATCATGGCCCTGTGTGAAAAAGTGATTGCCCCCTAAACCTAATAACTGGTTGGGCCACCCTTAGCAGCAACAACTGCAACCAAGTGTTTGCGATAACGTGCAATGAGGCTTTTACAGCGTCCTGGAGGAATTTTGGCCCACTCATCTTTGCAGAATTGTCCTAATTCAGTTACATTAGAGGGTTTTCGAGCATGAACGGCCTTTTTAAGGTCATGCCACAACATCTCAATAGGATTCAGGTCAGGACTTTGGCTAGGCCACTCCAAAGTCTTCATTTTGTTTTTCTTCAGCCATACGGTGGTGGACTTGCTGGTGTGTTTAGGATCATTGTCCTGCTGCAGAACCCAAGTTCGTTTCAGCTTGAGTACACGAACAGATGGTCGGACATTCTCCTTCAGGATCTCTTGGTAGACAGCAGAATTCATAGTTCCTTTTATCACGGCAAGTCTTCCAGGTCCTGAAGCAGCAAAACAGCCCCAGACCATCACACTACCACCACCATATTTTACTGTTGGTATAATGTTCTTTTTATGAAATGCAGTGTTCCTTCTACGCCAGATATACTTGGACACACACCTTCCAAAGAGTTCCACTTTTGTCTCATCGGTCCACAGAATGTTGTCCCAAAAGTCTTGGGGATCATCAAGATGTGTTGTGGAGAAATTGAGACGAGCTTTGATGTTCTTTTTGCTCAGCAGTGGTTTTCTCCTTGGAACTCTGCCATGCAGGCCATTTTTGCCCAGTCTTTTCCTGATGGTGGAGGCATGAACGCTGACCTTAACTGAGGCAAGTGAGGCCTGCAGTTCCTTGGACGTTGTTGTGGGGCCTTTTGTGACCTCTTTGATGAGTCGTCGCTGCGCTCTTGGGGTAATTTTGGGCGGCTGGCCACTCCTGGGAAGGTTCACCACTGTTCCATGTCTTCCCCATTTGTGGATAATGGCTCTCACTGTGGTTCGCTGGATTCCCAAAGCTTTGGAAATGGCTTTATAACCCTTTCCAGACTGATAGATCTCAATTACTTTCTTTCTCAATTGTTCCTGAATTTCTTTGGGTCTCGGCATGATGTGTAGCTTTTAAGGATCTTCTGGTGGACCTTACTGTGTCAAGCAGCTCCTATTTAAGTGATGCCTTGATTGTGAGCAAGTGTGGCAATAATCAGGCCTGGGTGTGGCTAGAGAAATTGAACTCAGGTGTGGACAACCACAGTTATAGTATGTTTTAACAAGGGGGGCAATCACTTTTTCACACAGGGCCATGATGGTTTGGATTTTTTTTCACCTTTAATAATAAACACCTTCATTTACAAATTGCATTTTGTGTTTACTTGTGTTGTCCTTGACTATTGTTTAAATTGGTTTGATGTTCCGAAACACTTAAGTGTGACAAACATGCAAAGGAACAGGACATGAGGAAGGGGGCAAACACTTTTTCACACCACTGTATCTCCTTCCACAGTTTTTTTTCTTACATGGTAAACTTGGCCATGTATAATGTGCACATGATTGGACTGGATCATGTGAGCTGAACAGAAGATCCAACATTTTATTGTTCTCAGTGAGAAAGGAAGTCAGGAGAAATCAGCTAAAGGGAACATTTGTGGGATTGCAGGCTGCATGCTTACATTCCACAAAAATACCATTAAAGAAGATATACACAGACCAGAAATTGGCAGAAAATTGGCTGCGGCACTTTATTGGTTGTAAAAATAAGATACATATCCAACAGATTTAATAAAAAATGATATCAAATTCAACTAGCGTATTCAATTCAGGCTTAGTTAAAGGACTCAAGCCAGATAACACAACAGTCTTTCAATTACAAGTCCCCCTTGATTTAAAGGTGACAGACCACATAACCATGCCTGTGACAAGGATACTTTGCTTGTCCTGATGTTCCCCGAAAAAGCGCGCTCTCCAGAGAAGGCTGCTTCATATAACCTTCTTCCACCAAGGGGAGAACTTCCAGAATGGCATGTGAAGGGGGAGGGGGGCAATAAGACACCTGCACAGGTAAGTTTCGACACTGTTAAAGGGGCAACAGCCCCACACACCAGTATTAGCCTACCTTTGACTGGGGTAACATTCAAATCAGCGCTGCAGCCGCAAGCCCATGATGGTGGGCCCACATCGTGGTTACAGCTGTCTAAGCCCTTGTACACACGGTCGGAGTTTCCGACAACTAAATCCGTGGGAGTAATTCCGACGGATTAATTCCAGAAGAGGTCTGGAAGTGATGTTGCATACACACGGTCGGACTAAGTTGTCGGAAAATCCGATTGTACATAACGTGATGACATTATTTCGTTACGACGGGACTACGTTCAGGCTAGTAGCCAATAGCTTTGGTCTAGGAATTTGATCTGAGCATGCGTGGCACTTTGTCCATCGGAGTAGGCTACACATGATCGGAGTATGTCCGATAGGAGCATTTTGTCAGAAAATTTTACCGGCAAGTTGGAAAACTTGGTCCGTCGGATATTCCGACGGAAACAGTCCAATGCAGACCATACACAGTTGGAATATCCAACAAAACGGTCCAATAGGAAACATTCCATCGAAATCTCCGACCGTGTGTACAAGGGCTAAGAGGTGATTTCTGCTCACTTCTGTTGTGTTTTCAGAAGAGGAATTAAAGGGAAATCCCAAATGGGACGCAGATAGCGATAAAGCAATCTCCACTCTATCCTGAACAAAATTTTTTTATCTTTGGATATACTTTAACCGGGTTGAAAAAGGACAATTGTCCATCAACCTTCCGTAAACTTGGGAGTTTTGATCCAGCTTTGCTCCATAGATAGATAAAAGAAAAGATGCCAACTGTCCTGGATTTGCCATTTGCTATGTACTTTGTTGTCCCAGTGGTGCTGCATGCTGACTGCACCCTGAGATTATATCTTTACCTGTATTTGAGTTACTGAACACAGGGGCAGTTGGACAGGCTAGGACTCCAATTATGTAGGTGAGGTGTATGCACACCGTAAACAGCAAGTTTGCAGTCAGCATGTTTTTGTAATCAAAGGAGAGATTGAAATTGATGCATTGAAACCAAATGGAATGGAATTTTTCTCCTTAATTGTATAAAGTGATGTTGATTTTGGCAAGCCAGGGAGTCAATGTTGGGGTAACTGGTTACTTCTAGAGGATGGAGATGCATGCTTTAACCGCACTAAACTTGTCCTAAAGGCAAAACGTCTTTTTTTTTCAGTTTTGGAATAGAGTGGAGAGGGATTAGAACCCTTTCAGGTTTGTAGTTGGTTACAAGAACAGGCATAGAAGAAAAATCTTCTAATGGGAACACTAGTTCTGGTGACCCTGGTGAAAACCAGAGTTTCTCTCACTTTGGAGGGATTTCCTCTCACTTCCATTTGTGGAAATCTAACCAATGGGACACAGATAACACAAAAATTGGCAGGGCTTCTAACCCTCCCTTACTCTATTCAAAATTAAAAGAGACATTTTGCATTTATTTCCTCTTTGGGTAAATATTTTGTAACTCTTTGCTGGTATGTTGTTGAGATGGAGTAGTTAGGCAGCTGGGTTCTCACCCAGGCTATAAGGTGACGTAAAACAATTACTATTAATATCACAAACTGCATTAAGCTCCACACATTATAATGGCATTTTATTGTTTTTTATTTTTATCCTGATCCCTCCTGTGCTCAGAATGGGCACGCTAATACTGGTGTCTTATAAGGGAGTGTTTACAGGAGGAGTAGCAGGGCTCATATTGTACAGAAACGTATTGACCTCTACAGCTTCTCATTTCCTGGGAATGCTGTTTGCGTGTAATAGGATTTTTAAAAAGGTTGCATTTCATAGACCCAGCCATTGCTAGCTAATGGATGGGTAATATTAAACCAATCTGTTTTCTATGTTTTTTTAGAGTAGAGTTATATGTAATCTTCAACTCTCATTATACTTCAAAGACAGCCCAACAGTTTGGGGTTAATGTTTGACTGCTTCATTGTTGGTATAGTATTTCCTCTGCTCTGCACAGGACAATTCAATATCCTGGAATAAAGTCATTGATTATTACATACGCACATTTGTCAGCAACCAATATCTGTTAAATGATAACTATACTGTACATTTAAAGTGCAACTCAACATTTGTGACAGATGGGATATCACAAAGCAGGGCAATATAAGGAGATATACTCGTCTCCAGTGTAGCGATGTCGGCAAGCTTCTTTTTAAGATCTTCTTCGGGGTTTGGGATCTTTGCCATCTTAATTGGCAGTGTACAGAGGTTCTTTCATCTCGGCATATACCAAAATTGAGCTGCACATGCGCAGTGTATACATTGTCCATAAGAAACTAAAGTGCAAAATACTCAAGCGCTGGTGTGGTGAAAAATCTAATAATCAAAAATATTAAAAGCTGCACAAATGTCAGTGATCTCTCACTAATATCACTCGCTAATATCAATAAAAAAATCTCCCAATATTCTTGTGCCATAAAAATCAATAATTTTGAAGATAAATTAATAAGTAACCATGTATATAAATAAATTAAAAATAAATATGAACTAAACATTTATTAATTTTCCATAGATAATACACCGGGTATATAAATAAATTAGAAATAAAAATAAATAAATTCTCCTTAATTAATGCATTCCGTGCGTATATGAAATAAATTACCACGTATACAGCATGTATATTTATCTGTTCCTGATAGGATGGATGGATCAAGGATATAATCAAATACAGCTCTTATATCTAAACTGCGATCCGAACACTCCTGTGCGGTGATGTCCACAAGACTCAGGATATAATACTCAAGATGATTTATCACTCAGTCCCATATATTCTGTCCATAGACACCATACCAGACAAGCTTTCAATGCTGTTCCGCTTATACCGCTGATCCCTTGCTCCTTAACTTTTACCTTTCATTTGCCATAGGAGAGAAAAGAGACAGGGGATAGTGTACTACTGCGATATGTAAACAAACTTTATATGTGCATGTCGATCCACTTACAAAACCTTTCTAGTCAAAGCATGAAATAGTGGCAGAACATCAGGTTGTACTGCTCCTCACAGCCTCTCCGTGTCTCTGAATACTGTGGGCTTGACGTCACTGGCTCCTCCTCCCGACGCGTTGCGTCACAGGTCACGTGACATTCTCAAGGGAATTAAGACTGTGATCTTGCATTTTACATGTCTCAGTGAGTGCTTGTATAGCAGGAGTAGTTTTTGTTTCCACTGTGCCTCCAATGACTCTACTCTACCCCCTAGATGAGCTGTCAGCCTGCAGGGCTTCAATATCCTGGCTCAGGGCCTTCTCTACCCTGTGAGCAAACTGTTTCAGATCAGCCTTAGTGGGGAGGGATAAGATCTGTGAAAGGATATCTTTATTCCCCAAGATGTCACCCACATCTGATGGTCTGTCCTGGCTATCAGAGCAGGAAGGAGAGGAGTGGGGAGGAAGCGACAACAGTGGCAGGTGTGGAAAGCCGATAGGGGACGCTGCAAAGGTAGAATGCTCACCTGGTGCCATCTTGGAAGTACCTGTTCCCCTGCAAGGCCCAGAAAAGTAGTTGTCCATCGATCAAGACCTGCTCCGGGAGATCCGCTGTGGCGGCGGGGGCGGCTTGTGCTTCAGAGGCATGTTTTTATGCCAAATTCTCTCCTGGAAAGCTGCTGTATGAGCGGTATGTTTAGCGGGTCACACGGAGCTTAGGGAGAGCACGTCTTCACTCGTCACGCCCAGGGCCGGTGCTACCACTAGGCAAACTAGGCAGCCGCCTAGGGCGTTCTGCTGCCTAGGGGCGCTCGGCCACTGGTGTTCCTTCTCTCTTCTCTCTACAACAAGCAATTAAGTGTCAGCATCAGCAGGCAGCCGCCGCTCCGTTCGCACATAGTGTCAGAGGCACAGTGCCGGCGGAGGACTGTGTCTGTGTCCAGAATGAATGGAAGCAAGCAAACATTTATTGATGGGCACTAGTAGGCTACATTGTTGGGAGCTGGTGAGGCTGCATTTGATGCGCATTTAATTAAAAGGGTGGGGTATACATGGGCAGTATAAAGGGGGTGGGGTCAGGGGTGGAGCCAAGGGGAGTACGGCAAAATGAGGTTTCGCCTAGGGTGTCAAAAATCCTTGCACCAGCCCTGGTCACGCCTCATCTGTAAAAGCTTTTAAAGTGTTGTCCGCCTATGGAGATTTTTAAGTACTGTATTTTTGCACCGTTCCATGGGTGTATGCAACTTTTTAAAGCATAACATGTTTGGTATCTAACAAAAAGTCCACGTTGCTCACAGGTGAGCCAGCTCCAACAGCATGATCTCCTCACTGCAGGGTGCTCATCCAGTCGCAGCTGAAGAAATAATGATAGGAAAATCCAGATGGCTGCACACCAAACTGAGATCCAAATGCCTTTATTCGCATAAAACCATGAAGAACATGAAGAGCACTATGTGTACAAGCAAGGCAGGAACGACTTGCATGCTTCGCACACAAATTGTGCTTTATCAAAGTTATATATTTACTCAGCTTGACATCATCTTTTATATTTTACCAAATATTGTGTGTTATATTGTGTTTTGTGTTCATTAAATTCATTGACGTGTATTTTTTCCAAAAATTTGCATGTGAAAAAACGCAGCACTAATACTGTGTGACATAAAAAGTTGCAACACCCATTACTTTATTTTCTAGGGCCTGTACTTTAAAAAAAATATATCATGTTTGGGGGGGTTCCAAGTAATTTTCTAGCAAAAAAAATATGATTTTTACGTGTAGAAGCGAAATGTCAGAATTGGCCTATGTGTAGTAAAATGGTTAAAATGCATGCATGCAAAAAAAGTCTACTATACTATCCTTTTAAATGTAAACACAGCTGGATAAGTTGTACGTTATATTGTCCCTTTTTTGTTTTTTTGTTTTTTAATATGAGGAAAAATAAAAATAAAAGAAAAATCTACAAATGGAAACATCAAATATTTTGCACCAAATATCAGCCATCTTTGGCTTGCCTTTCACTAGCGGAGTTAGATTCCTTTGAGGCGTTCAGAGCAGCATGCAGCTGGAATGTGATATATTTAGGAAGTATAAAAAACGTGTTAATGTGATGATAGTATTTATAACGGTGCTGAAGGGTTATTAAAATGGAGTCAAAGTGTGGAGTGCATCCACGTGCTCACAATTACTTCCATATGTTCCACATTACAATTGTTTACGTTAAACTTGTCTTGTGCTGCAGCTCCTCCAAGTGGCCTGGAAAACCAGGTCACCAGCTAATGGCTGTCACCGAACACCGCCGAGCATTATGTACAAAGCCCTCGTCTAGGAGACAGATAATTCCCATGGCTCAGAGGTTTGCAAGGCCAGGATGCATTAAGTAATGGATTGATTTGAAAAGCACTTTCCTGTAGGGCATCCAGGATGTGTCCTTGTAGCAAAAGATATAGAGATCTATAGCTCTTTTCACCAACATTAGAAGTAAAGTGAAGGGTCTACATTACCACATTGCCTCTGCAAGCAGTCTCCTCGCTTATGACCGTTAGAGCACAGATGGTGTGCAGCAAACAATATTGGCCAGTAATCTGTTTGTGCCCTAGAAGATTAAGAAGCCGTCGGGCTTCTATGTGAAACCGCTCATATTTTCACAAAATTAATTGTCTGCAGTATATGTTTTCTAAACCGTCACGCCATTCCGATGGAAAAGAACGCAGAGATGGTGCAATTTAATTTTGTATCATAATCATCCAAACCTTCCTCTTTAATTTTTTTTTTGTATTGAGTTTTTTTTCCGGCATTTGTCCAGGCTTAGCTTAGGGTTGTCCACTTAGTACAATTTTAGCAGGGAAGTAACTCATTAAACTGCTCGGAACGTCAGTCATGTGAGTTGGGATGGATCTTCAGGCAAATGAAGGAATGTATTGTGGCCTTGTTGAATGATCTGGGAAAAAAAATTATAAAAGTATTTCCGTGTAAGTTGAAGAGAAATGCAGTGAAGTGACTCGAAGAGACTGGAACTAAAAAAAGAAAGATTTGATTTGCTTGAATGCGATGACCCTCTAGAACAACGATGATGGATTCCAGGGACTACGATCCACAGGATGAGTACAAGTCACCGTTCAACTTTGACTGTGGGGTCAATCGGAATTATCTCTTCCTGTCACCTCACCTGAGCAACACCCCCCCGGATTCTCCCACACGGCTAAGCACTGGTAAAATGTAATTTACTTTGTAGGACTACCATGAAGGTTCCAAGTGTTGCACTGTGTGCATGGATCTTGGGTGCTGCACCGTGTGCATGGATCTTGGGTGCTGCACCGTGTGCATGGATCTTGGGTGCTGCACCGTGTGCATGGATCTTGGGTGCTGCACCGTGTGCATGGATCTTGGGTGCTGCACCGTGTGCATGGATCTTGGGTGCTGCACGGTGTGCATGGATCTTGGGTGCTGCACGGTGTGCATGGATCTTGGGCGCTGCATGGTGTGCATGGATCTTGGGTGCTGCACTGTGTGCATGGATCTTGGGTGCTGCACTGTGTGCATGGATCTTGGGTGCTGCACTGTGTGCATGGATCTTGGATGCTGCGCTGTGTGTATGGATCTTGGGTTTTGTGCTGTGTGCATGGATCTTGTTATCCTTAAAGTATAACCAAAGGCCAATTTTTTTGTTTTTTTGTTTTGGATAGATTGGGGAGGGATTAGAACACCCATCAGGATTTATTGCTGTCTGTGACCCATGTTAAGATGATTCACTCTCTCTGTTTGTCCTATTGGCCAATATAGAGAACGAAAGTGAAAAAAAAATCCCAAATTTTGGGTTGTCACAGAACGGAGGAGCAATCTTCCAAAAGGGACACTAGTTCTGGTGACACCGTGGAATTTGCTCATGTCAGAGAAATTTCTTCTTACTTCCTGTTTTGTCTGTTAGACAGAAAGTGAGAGGAAATCTCCCCAGTGGACACATAGACAAAATACTCTGTCCAAAATGACTAAAAAGGTTTTGCCTATCGTTCTAATTTAAGGGTGATGGCAGATTAGAACTGAGTTCTTCTAATATAATCTCAGAGCACAGATCTGTAAAGCTTCCAGGCTCTTTCTCTCTAAGAAACCATTTAAAGCCTCTGATTTGTACTTTTTTGGTCTGTTAAATATGCAGTTGAACTTGTTTTATATCTGTTTTGTAAGTGCATAAAATACCTCTTGACCCTGCCAGAAATTTTATGAGTTGATATCTTGTGCTTCCTGCTACTATCTGCTGACCCTCATCAGTTAGCACTGTTCTCAGCTCTCTCTGTGAACTATAGAAAACATTACCCCTATGTTATTGAAAAGAGGAGCAGGGGCATATCTACCACGAGGCAAACAAGGCATTTGCCTTGGGTGACATTTTTCAGGAGGGCATTGTCACCCCCAGGCGACTGCTATTTGGCCAAATAACAGCTACAGTGCAGTTGTCCAGTTCTGGGAGGGTGTCTAATGACGTCCTCCCAAAACTGCTCCCCCGCCACACTCTGTGATCACTGTGTACTTTGGACAGAGCTAATCACAGATCGGGGTAAAAAGCAAATCACAGCGGCTCTTTACCACGTGATCAGCTGTGTCTAAGTGCAGCTGATCATGATATAAACACACTTGCTGGTTATCGGCACTCCTTTCCTCATGCTTTCACAGTGCGAGGAGAGGAGAGAGCTGGTAACCGGCCAGTGTGAAAGGGGACATCTACACTGATAATCAGTGCACTGATCATCAGTGTCTTGATTCTAAGTGCAGCCCCAACAGCGCCTATCAGTGCTGCCAATCAGTGCCGCCTGTCAGTGCCTCCTCCTCAGAGCCCACCAGTGCCACCTCATCTGCTGCCCTGCTGACCCCTTCCTAAGTCCCACTGATCCCATTCTCTGCCCCACTGACCACATATGTGGCACTTGGACAAATCATATCTTAGAATCTGATGAGGAAGCTGTTCACTGTGAATGGCTGCAGCTTCCTCATCAGACCCTGAGATAAGAACAGTATACCGTGGTTGGGATGGGGCAGATTTAGATGCAAATTTGGTTTTGTGCTGCCCTAGGCAATACTAAAAATACACCACTGCAGAGGAGGCATTCTGTAGTTCTGTCCTGGGGTGACAACACTGTTCCTCCATAGTTCAGAGAGTGAGCTTTGTCTGAATGTATATTCCTTCTTGGATCTTGGTGTCCTTTGTGCATATCTTCCAGATCGGTGCAGTAATCCAGAGAGAACCTTTGCTGTAATAAAGACCAGCTGCTGCCACTCTCTCTCCCTGTGTGGGATGACTGGTCATGTCTCCGCCCCCTCTTGTCGTTTTCTGCAGGCAGCCTGTAGTGGGCGATGTCACAAGTTAATATCTGCTGTTGTAAAGAGATTTGATGCACAAAAAGTGTATTTTTTTAAATTCTTTATTTCAACATTTTATCATATTCAAAGAGAGAAAAAAAGGGGAAAGACCAACTTTGCCCCCCCCCCCCCCCCCCCCCCAGCAGAGCAAGGTATACCTATACAAAAACAAATTTTTTTTTGCTTTACACATTTCCCTTTCTTCCCTCCCTAGCACCCAGCCCCCTCCCCTCTCCTCCACCCCTCTTTAGAGAAAAGAAAAACCCCTCCCCCCCCCCTTACCCCTACAACCTAAACACCTCACTGTATTTCCTCGTTCGTTTGAATATTTTCCACCTTTCCCACCTCATGTAAAATCCCCGGCTTCCTCCCTCCTCACCAACCCTAAGCCCTTCTATTCTATATATTTCATCTATTTTATCTAACCATTCTTTTATTTTGAGGCTATCTACTTCCTTCCATATTTTTGGGATCAAGCTCTTTGCAGCATTGATCAAAATGAAAAAGAGTTGCTATATTCTTTTAATGGGGTGTCTACCGCATGGAATAGACATACCCAGGGGTCTTCGGGCATCTGGATACTAGTTATCTCCTTTATATACCTTAGTATTTACTTCAAATAAGTTTTGATCTTTGGGCAATTCCACCAAATATGGGCCATAGTCCCTATTTGCTTACATCCCCTCCAGCATTCCATAGTTTGCCCCGTTTGATATTTTGCTACTATGTCCGGTGTCCTATATCACCTAACTAAGCACCTCTAATTTATTTCAATCATTCCGATGTTTACCGAGGATCAGTGTACCAATTTTAATAACACAAAAAGTGTTTAATAACACTTTTAATGGCTTTTAAAATGGAACTTTACTCTCCCAGTCAACATTGGTTATTTTTAATTCTCATGCTGCTAGCTTTCGTTAATAGATAGGAAAGTATATCATATTTACTAGTTTTAAACTTTTTTTTATTACATTTCTTCAGTTGCTTCCTGGTTTCCAGCCTAGGCATGTGATGTCATACATCCCAGGAGTCTTCAGGAAAGGGGAGGGTTTTTCTCAGCTAAGCACTCTCTCCTGCATTCATGCTTGAGCTAAGGGAAGATGGACTCCAGGAAGTAAATGCTACATGAATCATTTGCCCTTAGTCATGATGACCACAGCCAGAAATGCTAGGGGGTGTTTTTCAATGTGATTTCTCAACAAAATAAAGCATAAGCACATGCATGGATGGGGGAGAGTTTGGTTTGAATATTAAAAATGAAAAGAAATAAAAAATGAAACGGTGCTTTTGGTTTGTGGCGCTCAGATGCGGTGAAGATCTGCATTAAGGAGTGTATAAAAATAATTTTATGTACCAGTAGTATTTTGTTACTTCGTAAACCGAGAAGCAGCATTTTGCAGGAAAGGGTTAATCATCCCTTGCTTTTCGGAGCAAGACTATATTTCTTTTTTATTTAAATGCTGCCGCTGCTGACTTGCAAGCGATGATTTGAGATGAAACCATAATTTTACTCTGGGTCATTTCATTAGCATTTAAAGATGACAGTCTCTTCACAGTTGCTGGTGAATAATTAGCAATCACGGGGCACCTGTATGAAACGCGAGATTAAAATTATTTTCCCGCTAATGAAATATTAAAATCCACAAGTGCTGACCTGTCATGTGTGCCCGCATATCATTGGCTATTGGTTTTTGGCCGGGTTCTCGGTCCCCGACAGTTGCATTGGCTGGCTAAGCGTACATTTCATTTCTGAAAACCATTCCTGGAATATTAGTGGCAGTCCCTGGGGTAATTGTACAGTGTAATCTTCCTACTATGTTTATACTAAATGACGTAATCTGTTCTGGGTCAGCTCTAGGAATTCATTATATGATCCCTGCCTGCGGCAGTTTATATTTGCTGTATAATTCATGAAAGTCTATAAGAAGCGGTAATCCGATTTCCATCTATCCGCCGACTCCATTTGTTTATAGCTAGAAAGACCCTGTGCTTGGCACCCTGGCATTTCTCAGGTTTATGGATGGTTTATGCAGGCAGATGAAGCCTTGGTTGTAAATTCGGAATTATCTGTTGTATTATTATATCGTTGTTTATGTTTTATTAACATATATAAGTTGAATATTTTTTTTTTTTTTGTGGTGACTTTGTATTTCGTTTTTATAGTGCTTGCGTTTGGATGTGTGTTTAACCACTTCAGCCCCAGAAGAATTTACCCTCTTTCTGACCAGAGCACTTTTTGCGATTCAGCACAGCGTCTCTTTAACTGACAATTGCGCAGTCTTGCGACGTTGTACCCAAACAAAATTGATGCCCTTTTTTTCCCCACAAATAGAGCTTTCTTTTGGTGGTATGTGATCGCCCCTCAGTTTTTGTTTTTATTTTTTGCGTTATAAACAAAAAAAGACTGACAATTTTGAAAAAAAATAGCTATTTTTTTTTTACTTGTTGCTATAATAATCACGCAAAAATATATATAAAAAAACACATTCCCCCCCCCCCCCCCTCAGTTTAGGCTGATATGTATTCATCTACATATTTTTGGTTAAAATCACAATAAGCGTATATTGATTGGTTTGCACAAAAATTATAGCGTCTACAAAATAGGGTATTGTGTTTTTGTTTTTTTTATTAGTAATGGTGACTAGCTGCGATTTTTATTGTGACTGTGACATTATAGCAGACACATCAGACACTTTTGACACTATTTTTGGACCATTGTCATTTATACAGCGATCAGTGCTATAAAAATGCAGGGGAGGGGTTAAACACTAGGGGGCGATCAAGAGGTTACCTGTGTCCTAGGGAGAGATTCTAACCGTGGGGGGGGGGGGGGGGGGTGGGCTACCACTCGCATGACAGTGATCACTGCTCCTGATGACAGGGAGTGGTGATCTCTGTTATGTCACAAGGCAGGACGAGGAAATGCCTCGTTTACATAGGCATCTCCCTGTTCTGTGGCTCGTGACACAATTGCCGGGAGACCGGACATTGAGCCCGCAGGTCCTGTGGGCACGGTCACGCTGCATGCAGTGGGTGCGTTTGTGCCCACTAGCCCTGCCAATTTAAGGGGATGCACAGGTATGCCCATTTGCCCACCGCTGCCATTGTGCCGACGTATATTGGCGTGCAGCAGTTGGCAAGTGGTTAAATCATTTGATCTCCGAAAGGTTTACCTCCCCTTCATGATCAGGCCATTTTTTGCGATATAGAACTGTGTTATTTTAACTGATAATTGCGTGGTCGTGCGACACTGTACTCAAATAAAATGTGTCCTTTTTTTTTTTCTCACAAATAGAGCTTTTTTTGGTGGTATTTGATCACCTCTGCCGTTTTTATTTTTAGAATAAAGAAAAATAAAGAATAAAAGACCGATAATTTTGGGGGAAAAAAAATGTTTTACTTTCTGCTCTAAAACAAAAAAATGTCTTCTTCAATTTAGGCCAATATGTGTTCTGGTACATATTTTTGGTTAAAAAAAAAACAATAAGCATATATTGATTGGTTTGTGCAAAAGTTATAGCGTCTACAAACTGTTGGATATGTTTATTTTATTACTAGTAATGGCTGCAATCAGCGACTTATAGTGGGACACTAACTGACACTTTTTGGGGCCAGTGACACTAATACAGTGATCAGTGCTAAAAAAAAAAAAATGCACTGTCACTGTACTAATGACAATGGCTGGGAAGGGGTTAACATCAGGAGTGATCAAAGGGTTAACTGTGTGCCTATCCTGTGCATTCTTACTATCTGGGAGTTTCTTTTATTATTATTATTATTATAATACACAATTTATATAGCGCCAACAGTTTACGCGCTGAGATACTTTGCTCATGAATTTGAGGGGTCTTCAAAAAGTTTGTGCACTTTTATATACTATAAAAGTAAAAAAAAGTGTGGAAACTTTTTAAAGATCCCTGAGAAGGCATAGATCCATGTTCCTGCTTTGCAGGGACACAGGATCCACGCCTTCCCTACTGATAGAATGACAATCTGCACTGTTTACATAGGCAGATCGCCGCTCTGTACAGTCGGTGGGAGTCTGCTGTACCCACTGCTGGGCTCCCGCTGTATGTGTAATCACAATGGGAGCGGGACGCCGGTGGTGCATGTGTAAGCCCCAGACTCAGAAGTGTCAGATCACTAGGTACGTGATCTGGCACAGAGCGGCCGCTGTGCCGCAGTATATCTGCGGTGGGTGGTCAGGAACTGGTTAAAAGGTCATTCTGCCAAAAATAATTAAAAATCCGATTGCATATGTGTGTAAACTTCTGCTCACAAACATACAAATCTTGTAGCTTGAATCCCCAAACACTCATAACGCCCACTTCTGACCAGACAGATTCCCACATCATTGTGTGGCTGTCCTTACTAGACAGAAGCCAATTGGCAGCAAAGTGAAATTCAAGATGTTTCACAACCGATTCCACCGTGAAAAACTATTCACCACCAAAATCTAAAATCATGGACCTCAATGCTATAAGAGGTAGAGGTGCACCAGATAGAAATTTTGGTGCTGAAACTGAAACCGAAAATGCAGGATACACTTGGCTGAAAGCCAAAACTGAAAATGACAGTTTTAAAATAATATATATATATATATATATATATATATATTTTTTTTTATATATATAATAGCATTATATTTGATTTTCCGTCGGCCATTATCACCACCTTTAGTGCAAGAAAAGCTCAAGAAAAATGCATCCCTTTAAATTTTATGTATGTCTTGCCATGCTTAATTGCACTTTATACACTTTTTTAGATATCTGCACTTTCAAATTAGACTTGTTTACTAATTTAATTGATGAGTTGTTGGATAAGTCACATTATTAATACTCATGCGACTTTAAGGTTATGGTCGCATTGAGTATCATTTTTGTTATTTAGATTTTCTTCACATAATTTATATATATTTTTTTGGTAAATTATATATTCTTTCAACACGGATGTAAAAAACTATATTAGATAAGGTCACACTTACCATATTTGTGTCTGAATCGCAAAAGGTCAATCTATGCGATTTTAGCAGAGGTTACCGTTTTGTCTAATTTTGTACAGAATTAGAGCTAATGGGTTCTAAAGGATTGTATTGTATTTTCCTTTGACAAGGAGTCAATATCTTCATGTGGCAGTAACTGGATATATAAGATTATTATTTGAGAGACAGGTTAGCTCTTATGCCGCATACACACGAGCGGACTGTATGGCGTACTTAGTCCGTTGAAACACATTTCAGCGGACAATCCGCTCGTGTGTGGGCTTCAGCGGACTTTTTCAGCGTGCAGTCTGGCGTACTAAGTATTTCGGTTTTTCCGAAATTCTGTCCGTCGTACTTTGGTTTCAGCGGACAGTACGGTCGTCAGTATGCTAGTTCGACGGACTAAGAATGGCGCATGCCCAGAAAGGATTTACACGGCGGAATGGTGCTTTGCTGTGTCTTGGACTTCCTATTTCTAGTCCCGTCGTACGTGCTGTACACGTCATCGCGCAAGCTTTCGACGGACTGTTTGTGCATCCGTGTGTGGTCAAGTCCGTTCAGTGGAAACTACGACCGATTGTCCGTCGGATTGTATGACGAACTAAGTATGCCATACAGTCCGCTCGTGTGTACGCGGCATTAGAATAAGTTGGTGCGTTATTGGATTTGCTGGCATTTTTAGGGTTTCCCACCAAAATACACTCTCCTTTCAAGTATTTATAATTATTAATTATTATTTTCTGATAAAAGGTAGCGCCAGATACCCCAGTTGTTTAGGTTTTATTTATTGTTGTGGAAACCCCGTGTGGGGATTT
The DNA here is from genome assembly GCF_037356315.1 of Lithobates pipiens. Classification (NCBI taxonomy): domain Eukaryota; kingdom Metazoa; phylum Chordata; class Amphibia; order Anura; family Ranidae; genus Lithobates; species Lithobates pipiens. The sequence goes on along the minus strand of NW_027507764.1, from coordinate 481,385,539 downwards.
TCTTCATTTTGGGGGGGCTGCAACCTAAAAATATACATATATACATATATATATATATATATATATATATATATATATATATATATATATATATACATATATATATATACATATATATATATATATATATATATATATATATATATATACACTTTTTTTGAGTTCATCACCTGGGTTTGTCTATCCTACACCTAGAACTTATTAGTGCGGTTTCTCCAATATTTATAATACTCTTGCCATGCTTACTCGCACATTATGCCCTTAACTTGCAGGGAGAAGATTTTTTTGTTTTTTTGTGGTTTACTACCACTTTAGAATTCACTGAATACAGATGGAAATTCTCAAAAAATCTCGGAACAAAAATATTTAGCACTAGCTCCCAAAAGAGCTTGTTGCAGTGTATTAATGCATGTTAGATCACGTGTTAACTTTTGTTGCTTTAGGACGTCCTATTAAAGGTGCATGCACCATTTTTTGTAATGCAGCACAACACAATGCATGGTGGGGCATTACTGTGTGTTGTGGTGTTCTATAACTCATGTGCCAGAATGCGTCGGGGTGCCATTGAATGGGCCCTAAATCATACAAATTACAGGTTTGCAATATTGTATTACATTCACTTGTTTACTTACAAGTTCTGATAATGTAAACGCATCACAAGGTTCAAATTTGAAATCTGCTCATGTACAGCCAGTCATCTGGTAATTTAAGGAAAACAGAGTTCCAGGACTTACTGGGTAAAGCAAGGCAGAGGACAGTGATCATGTGGAATAAGCAGTAAATTGCAGCAACTAAATTTCATCACAAGACTTCAGCCTTTTGGAATTGGATCAGTTCAAACTGAAGTTTACACTGGATTGGGACAAACCAACCTTGTGTCCACTAAGTGTCACCATTTTGTCACTGGTTTAACCAATCAACTCAGGTTCCTCAAATGAACCAAGTAAGGCGTTCATGTGGTTCCCTATTACCAGATTAGTAAACACTAGTTAGATTGCAATATGCCTGTCTAAGTAAACCCCCATCAACTCTGTGCCTTATCTCCATCAAAGCAGATTTACTAGTGTTGACTATACACTGGTAGATTGTTGAAAATGTTGTTTGTTTTAAGCCCCATACACACGATCAGACATTCTGCCAGCAAAAGTCGGATGTGAACTTTTGGTCAGAAATTCCACACAAAATACAAAAATACAAAAATGTATATGCTCCATTGGACTTTTGCTGGAAAAATTCCAGCCAGCAAAAGATTGAGAGCAGGTTCTCTATTTTTCGGTCAGAAAAAGTTCTGATCGTTAATTCCGATTGTCTGTACAAATTCCGATGTGTAAAATTCCTACACATGCTCGGAAACAGTTTGACGCATGCTCGGAAACATTGAACTAAATTTTCTCGGCTTGTGGTAGTGTTGACGGTTGAAAGTTCAGAGAACTTTTGTGTGACCGTGTGTATGCAAGCCAAGCTTGAGCGGAATTCTGTCAGAAAAACCATCCAAGTTTTTTCTGACGGAATATCCGCTCGTGCGTACGGGGCATTAGAAACATTTTCCACCCTGCTCATTCAAATTTTGTTGTCTCTCTGGTTGAAAACAAACGTCAATTTGAGCCCTAAGGATTCAAAAATCGAAATGCTTCTAAATAAAATTTACTAGTGAATGATTCTTATGTGGACAGACTGGTCTGCTTTCTTCCAAACTACAACAATGGTTTAGCATCCAGCTTTGAAGACCAATATTTCTAATCTGCCATGCTCTGTAAATGGTCATTTTTTTTCCCACAGCTGTCCAAAAAGTAATAAGTATATTCCTATATATTTCATAACTTTCAATAATCATGTTGACATTAAAAAATCATTTAAAACTGACAGAAGTTGTATTTGTTATCATGCATATAGATTTGCTGAAACCTGAAAGCGTACCAGAAGGGGAAGATGTAGCTGCGACATTAAAGGACACGCTATCAGATGAAGAGCAGGAAATCCTCAGAAAAGAGCTGGAAAAGGTAACCAATGAGGATGGGTTCAATTTTGTTATTGTAATATTAAATCTGATTAACTCCAATATAAGCAATGGAGCTGAGAATTTAGCTGTTTGACTGGAGCTCCGGGAATGAAAAATCTTTACCATTTGCAGTGGGTCACTCTCCCCACTGCAAGGGTTAACTACTTTTTTTACCTAGGGCAGCAGCCTCCAAACATCCTAAACAAAGGTCAAGTTTACAGTCCTTCAGACTTTAGGAGGGCCGGGCTGGGACCAGTGGGAGTAGAAAGGTCCTGACATCAGTGGCAAAAAATAATGCCCTACTGTTTGTTGCAGTGAGAGTAATTAAGACCCATTATTGGTTTAGGTTGGAATAACTGTGCCCCATCGTTGATGTCATTGGGCCTTATAGTTGTTGTCATTGAGAGGAATTGTGCCCCATTGTTGGTGTCAGTGGAAGGAGTTTTGTCCCATCATTGGGGTCATTGGGCCCCATTGTTGGTGTCAATGGGTGGAATTTTTCCCCGTCATTGGACCCCACTGTTGGTGTCAATGGGAGGAATTTTGCCCCATCATTGGTGTCATTGCGCCCCATTGTTTGTGTCAGTGGGAGTAATTTGGCCTCCTCGTTGGTGTCATTGGGTGGAAATGCACCCCCTTCATTGGTGTCAGTGGGGGGGAAATTATGCCCCATTGTTAGTATCGATGGATGAAATGGTACCCCAAGGGCTAGATAAAAGCAAGCAAAGGGCCACACCTGGCCTGCAGTTTGGGGACCACTGGCCTAGGGGATGATGAATATGGTGATATAATTACTTTATTCCTCACTCCCACAGGATTCCTCCTCCTTTGTATGACTAGCTCCCCGAACCCTCTTCCCTTTGCTGCCCCACTGGTCATAGCTCTCTGATGTCATCCTGTACAATGCTGGACCAGAAGTTTTATGGGAGGATGCAGTGGGTTCATCACAACCCAGGACAGTGGACAGTGGACAGTGGAGCAGAGTGCCAGCTGCCAGGAAGGCAAGGAATAAGGTAAGTATATCACTTTATTCATTATCCTTACTGTAAACCTGGCCATAGATGGGTAGAATTTCTGATGAAAATTCTTAGGAAAAGAATGTTCTAAGAAAGTTTGTTAATTTCTCTTATTAGTGGGTGAAATCGATGTTCGTTTTGGACTACAGTGGTGAGAAAATGCAAAGGAGCAGCATGGAAATATTTTCTCGAATGAATAAATTTCTAACTGCAAACTTAAATGTTAAAAGCAAAATCTTTCTAACGAAATTCGAATGTTCTGGGAGTTTTTGTAGGAATTTTCCTAAGACTTTTTTTTTTTCTAAGGATTTTCATCTATGGCTAGCTTAAGAGTAAAGATTTTTCATCCCCACAGTTTAGCTTTAAGCACATTGGATGTTTGCACACAAAATGTACCTTTTGCAAAAAATAGCCATATTCGTAACATAACATTTCATTACCTTTCAGGTAGAAGAAGAAATACAAACACTCAATCATGTACTAGCCGCAAAGGAGAGGCGTTTAGCGGAAATAAAGAGAAAGCTTGGAGTAACTCCTCTGACTGAACTGAAGCAAAACATTTCCAAAGGCCTACAAGATGTTGCCTCCACCAATGTGTAAGTTCAGTTCTTTCTGTGCAGTGCGCCGGCTGCTGGCCACACTACACTATATAACCAAAAGTATTGGGACACCTGCCTTTACTCGCACATGAACTTTAAGGGCATCCCGGTCTTAAGCCTCGTAAACACGATCAGCTTTTCTGACGGGAAATGTGTGATGACAGGCTGTTGGTGGAAAATCCGACCGCGTGTATGCTCCATCGGACAATTGTCGGATTTTCCACGGACAAATGTTGGATGGCAGGTTTTAAAATTTTCCACTGACAAATTTCTGTTGTCGGATTAGTCAGTATATAGTAATCAGAATTTGAGTACAGTAAAACCTTGGATTGCAGCATAATTTGTTCCGGAAACATGCTTGTAATCCAAAGCACTTGTATATCAAAGCAAATTTCCCCATAAGAAATAATGAAAACTCAGATGATTCCTTCCACAACCATTTATTCATAAGTCCTTCAGTTAATAGTCCATATAAAAAGATTACAGCAATGTGATAATTTGTTTAACCATAAAATGTCCATCCACAAATGGCAGACTCCACAAGGGGATTAGAAGCAGAATCCAGCAGGAGCTACAGAGTATAAAAAAGAAGAGATGGATTCTTCTTCTAATCCCCTTGTGGAGGCTGCCATTTGTGGATGGACATTTTATGGTCATGATTACAGACTGGCAGCCTCTAAGTGTAGCAATATGGCTGCCAGTCTGTAATCATGACCGGGAAGACTACCCTGCAGTAGAGTGATCTGAAAGCGAGGCTGGAAGCGCTCGTGGAGCGCAGAGTGGAAAGAATGAGTTTGATGGTGGGGAGGAGGACGGTCTATGTGGACAGCTTTACCCCAGATGCCTGCATACTTAGATGTGTCTGTTTTAATCGTCAACCATGAGAGTTGCTAAATGTTGTACCTTCATTGAATGTAACCATATTGTTACACTTAGAGTCACCTCCCTTCTCTTTTATACTCAGTTGTGACATGGTGGTACTTGTATATCAAGACATCACTTGTTTATCAAGTCAAAAAATGTTGCTTGTCTTGCAAAAGGCTGTCAAACCAAGTTACTCTCAAACCAAGGTTTTACTGTATCAGAATAAAAATGAGCATTGACTTTCCAAGATCCAGTGAAGGTCACACAATGATAGCAAATGTTGTTGGGGTTTCCTTTTTTAATGCATTTTGTTTCTACAGTACCCCATATATATGTTGTGGCTATAGATATTTACACTGGTCCGAAGATTAAATGGTCTGTGAAGGAAGACTCTTGCATCAGCACCATCTTCCTTAAATTAGACAGATGGTGGCTTATTCCAATAGCAGCGTATCCACTTGCAGATTATTTGGAGGATTTAGTCTAGCCACGTGATATGAACGATGTATGGGACATGGTTAGGGCAAGCTGAGCTCAGGGTCTGTCACAAATATTTTTCAGGAAATCAAATCTCACAGAAAGCTACGAGGTCTTCTCATTTATGGCTTATGTGATTTGCTGATGCAGGGCAAACCAACGGGTTTTCTTAACCGCATCACTATTAGCACTTCTGCCTTGTAGCACTGGGGTCTTCGGTTGAATTCCCAGCCAGAACACTAGCTGCATGGAGTTTGCATGTTCTCTCCCTGTGCTTGCATGAGTTTTCTCCAAGTACAATGGTTTCTTCCCACACTCCAAAGACATGCTGGTAGGTAATTGGCCCTTGTCTAAATTGGCCCTGGTATGTGTGTGCATGTATGCATGCATGTGAGTTAGGGACCTTCCTATGCTCAGGGATTGATATTATTGTATAATACGTAAAGCCCTGCATAAATTATCGGCAATACATAAATACCTGTAACAAAAATGTAAGCTGAACATACTTATTATCCTTTTGCTCCATTGATGTTTTGTTTGACTGTAATGCTGACCCACTGGCGTCGGTGCTTTCTAAATATGGAGCACCACACAAACCCTACCTACCTAAACCCATACAGTCATGTTTCCTTATATCAATAATTTTATTGTTTTCAGGTACAGAAAAACCTCGGAGACCCTATCCCATGCTGGACAGAGAGCCTCAGCAGCCATCTCCACAGTTGGCTCTGTCATTACGAAAAAATTGGAAGATGTAAAGTAAGTATGACATCAGGTCAGATAACTGAATTCTGTATTTACATTCATATTATCACAAGATGTAGGTATTTTGGACACATCTTGCAAGTATAAACCTTCTCCACATAGAGGCGCTGTCCAGTCTTTTATAGGCCTCAGCTCCTTAAAGTGGAACTATAAGCAAAACTTTTTTTATTTTTTTTATTTTGGAAAGAGAAAGGGAGGCTTATAAACCCTCTCAGATTTTTTTTTTTTTCACCATCTGTGTCCCATTTGCGGAGATTTACCATCACTTCCTGTCCCATAGCCAAACGTGAAATGAGAGAAAATCCTCCCCAATTAAAGAGGTTGTCAAAAGGTTTTTTTTATCTTAATGCATTCTATTCTATTCTATTCTAAGAGATCAAAAAAAAAGGGGGGGGGGTTTGGGACTTTAAATGAGTCACATTATATGTACCTCCATCACGGGTATGGGTACGTAACCAAAAAGGGGGGTATGTGGGACTTTAAATTAGGCAATTGACTTGTGGAGGTAGAGTGGTTGGTAAACATTATTTGTAACAATAATATGAAACGGATAAAAAAAGTATTTTCATATATCTACACATACACGTGACATAAACGTAATAGATACATATATGGCAACTTGGCAGCACATAAGAGATAGTAGGTAATGATAGGGTATAATACAAGTTATTTTCTATTAACAGGCATTGGTAAACCATATGCAACAGAGTTGCTGTAAGATAGATGCACATACACATGAGTGGTTACAAACTACTCAATGAATTTTAAATGTATAAAAGATATATATGGGCCAGTGAATCGGTAGTAAGTCGGGCTTGACTGAGCATCCCATGGAAACTTGACGCGTTTCATGGCTATCTGCCATTCATCAGGAGTTGGGTATAGAAGTAATGGGTATAGATGTAAATACAAATGGATATGTAATATTAATTAATATGTCCTACCCCTTTAAGGGGAGGAAAGACCTCATGGGAAGAAATAAATCTATACTCACAGGTCGGCTATAACACTGTACATGGCTGGCAGAGAGGAAGATGGGGCCCCAAATGGTTGTCTGTTCCAGAGCTGAGGCGAGGGACCCCACCCCAGCCAGGAAAACATACACATGGCATGCCCGACTGCCACAACACATGAAGAGAAATCTTTGCAATGGGACACAGATGGCGAAAAAAAATCTGACGAGTTATACCCCTCCCTTCCTCTATCCAAAATGGGGGAAAAAAAGTTTTGCCTATAGTTCTACTTTAACTTACCTTTTAAGCTAGGTTCTCTTAAAAATCATACTCGCCTTCCCAGCGGATACAGGGTTGTCCTACAGCAATCTGCTGTTCAGGTGTCAAAACCTCTAGCTCCACCTCTTCAACCAGCTGCATCTTCTGGGTTTAGGCAGCCCAGCCCCTCTGAAGCATTGATGCCTGTAGCTCTGCCTTGCTGGCTGCTTTGTGAATGGGCACATGTGTCTTCCTTAGATATGTGATGAGGGCCCACCTGAAAGAAAAAAAACTGAAGTAGCCCTCCAAAAAAAGAATACACTGGCTATCATTATTGCAGAGGGGGGGAAGTCATGAACTCTGTTAGGTTGTGGAGTAAAGTTCTGCTTTAACCACTTCCGGACCGCCCACCGTCGTTATACTTCGGTACTTTGAAGAGGAATATCGTTGTTAAGACAGCAGCTAGCTCCCATAACCTTGGTATCTTCTTCTTCAGAGGTCGGTCCGCTTTCAGATAAAAGTGGTCTCTGCGGCAGATTCATTGCAAGATCACTTTTATCGACGGTGGGAGGGGGGTCTCACGCCGCGCTCCGGTACCCTCCGCCGCTTACCGGAGACGATCGGATGTTTTCCCTAGCCTGATATGGAGATGAGTGAGGGGAAGACTTCGAAAATGTCGCTCCTGCCCATAGCGCTTAAAGAGCCATTTAAAAAAAAAATAATTAACCACTACAATACAGGGCACTTTCGCCCCCTTCCTTCCCAGCCCAATTTTCAGCTTTCAGCGCTCTCGCACTTTCAATGACAATTGCGCAGTCATGCTACACTGTACCCAAATGAAATTTTTATCATTTTGTTTGCACAAATAGAGCTTTATTTTGGTGGTATTTATTCACGACTCCATGTTTTTTTTTTTTGCGATATAAGCGTAAAAAAAGCAGAAATTTGGGAAAAAAATATATATTTTCTTTTTTCTATTTTAAAAAAAATCCAATAAAATCAAATTTTGTCATAAATATAAGCCAAAATGTATTCTGCTACATGTTTTTGGTAAAAAAAATCCGTTAAGTGTATAATAATTGGTTTGTGTGATCACGGACATATGTACGCAAATGATCATGTACATATGTGTGCAGGTGATCATGTATGTATGTGTGCAGATAATCATTGGAACATGTGATTTTAGTGGGACATATGTGGGGGACATGTGTTTTATTATTTGGGGACATGTGTGTTTTGGGGACATGTGTGCTGACGTGTATTGTGGTGACATGTGTGTTTACACTGTAGGTTTATACTAGACTGGTGATCAGTGAGTAAAAAGCTGTAAAAACAGCTCATACTCACTGATCATCAGCCGGCTGCAGCGATCTACTCTCCTCTCCTCAGCGACGACTTCCGTGTGAGGAGAGGAGAGCCGATTGCCTAGCAACCGGCTGTTTGTTTACATCGCATGATGGCCGTGATTGTACACGGCCATCATGTGATCAGGAGGGTCAATCACCGAGCCCTCCTGCCGATCCGAGGTGCGCCGTGTCCGGGTGACACGAGCGCATCGGGATCGCGCCACTGCGCGGGCACGCACGTGCGTGATCCCCCTCCTTCTGATGGACATTCAGGAACGTCCAGTCAGAAGGAGGCGGCTCCCACCCGGCCATATATGTACATTGGCCGGGTGGGAAGTGGGTTAAATAACATTTTCTTTTTTTTTTTTTCTTTTTTTATTGCATTTTAGTGTAAATATGAGATTTGAGGTATTTTTGACCCCAGATCCCATATTTCAGAGGTCCTGTCATGCTTTATTTCTAGTATGGGATGTTTACATTCCTTGCAATAGGAATAAATAAAAATAAAAGGTAAAATAAATAAGAAAAAAAAAATGTCAAACGTGCCGTGTCCCGACGAGCTCGCATGCAGAAGCGAACGCATATGTAGTTCGCGCCCGCATAGGAAAATGGTGTTCAAACCACACATGTGAGGTATCGCCGCGATCGGCAATAATTCAAGACCAAGACCTCCTCTGTAACTCAAAACATGCAACGGGTAGAATTTTTTTAACGTTTCCTATGGAGATATTTAAGGGTAAAAGTTTGTCACCATTCCACAAGCGGGTGCAATTTACTCGGCGTAACATTATCTTTTACAATATAAATAAAAAAAATTGGGCTAACTTTACAGGTGGGGGGGGGGCAGATAACTCTAATGGGGACACATATCTGGGGGGGGGGGTCTGATGGTGACACTAATGTGGGAGGAGGCTGGTGGCTCTTATGGTGACACCAGGGACGGACTGACAACTCATGGGGCCCCTGGGCAATAGGAGATTATGGGGCCCCCCAGACAATCAGAGATTATGGGGCCACACAGTATACACAAACACGCACACACAGTATACAATCACACAGTATACACATACATGTTTTTATTGGCTGAGAAGGTACTGGAGAGGTGGGGCAGCTATAATCTCGGAAATTTTAGACCAAAAGGATGTCGGTAAGGGACATTTCAGGGACAGATGTAAAAAAAAAAAAACACAAATTTTTACATACTGTCCCTGGTTTTACTGAGGCTGGCAACCCTGATGGGGCCCCCTAGTGGCATGGGGCCCTCGGGCAGTGCCCGAGTGGCCCAATGGTCAGTCCGCCCCTGGGTGACTCTAACATGTGAGGGGGGGGGGCTGATCGGGACACAAAATTGTAGGGGGTTGATGGCTCTAATGGGGACACAAATATGCGGAAGGGGAGTGATGGCTCTGATGGAGTCACAAATTTGCAGGCAGGGGTGGGCTGTGATGGGGACACAAATATGCGGAAGGGGAGTGATGGCTCTGATGGGGTCACAAATATGCAGGCGGGGGGGTTCTAATGGGGACATCAATTTGTGGGGATACCCTGATGAGTGATGGGGACATGTATGTAAAACATCATGCACGCTGGAAGTTTAGCACCGCTGCATGATGCGCCAGCGTTTAGGTGCCAGCAAAGAATACAGGAGCACCATCCAGTCCTGCTGTCAGCAGTAAGTAAAATTCTATTCTATTCTTCTACTATGGATCTATAAATGATTTTTCTGGTCCACGAATGTGTGTAAAATATAGAATGTGGCCCTTGAAGTAAAAAGTTTGGAGACCTCTGCTCTAGGGTGTTAGAAAAAAAAATGTATAACGTTTTGGGGTTCTAAGTAATTTCCTAGCAAAAAAAAATGTTTTTAACGTGTAAACAAATCTCAGAAAGTGGCTTGGTCCTTAAGTGGTTAATACGTCAAATGAACTGGCAGACTAAATGAAGAATCATTATTCTATGAATACAATTTTTACAGAAATGTATTATTTTATTTATTATAGGTACAATTTACTTTAGTGTCTTATTGCAGGTCATTCTACTGTGTTTGTTCGTGTTTTGTTGTATATATTTGTGCATGTATACCCTACCAGATGGGTAAAATTAGGTTTTAACTGCAGTAAGATTTCCATACTACTGCCAGAACCTGTAGTGCTTGAATGTACTTTATATTTGATAGAAAAAAAAAATCTCTCCATAAACTAAGCTACTAACACACGGTGACATTTTCATTTAGATCAACGTTCTTTAGCTTTTTGCAGCTTGTAATCTTTATTCTTTCAGTTCAATTTGGACATTTAATTCACAAAGAAATAACTTTGTGTTCAGTGTAGTCATCTTGTGTCAAAATCAAGCTGAGTGTTGAGAAATGTGAAGACCATGTAATAATACTGTCACAATCATTAACTGAAGAGTATTCATGAAGTGGGCAAGTTGCCTGATCATAGGTCCATAGGAGCCCAAGTGACATCCACTGGTGTTTGCAGTCAGTACAATGATTCAAGCATTGCTTATCCAATCGGGCATTGTAGGGCAGTACATGCAAACCATAATAAGCACAAGTGACTGCCAATTTAGCACATTAGTAATAGCACAAATGTTCAAATTTTTTAGAGATTCTTACCATCTGGTGGGTTACCGGTTCTCATTTCTACAGAAGAGAAAATTATCTTTTCACTTGGAGGTGTCTCGGAGTTGCATAGACGAGATCAGGGTTTCTCAACCAGGGTTCCTCCGGAGGTTGCTGGGGGTTCCTTGAGTAATGAGAATTTCTGCCTCTCAGATAAGTTCCCACTGACACCATTGATCTTTTTAGCTATCTGTAAGAGGGTAATTCTTCTCAGTGACCCCAAGTGTAAGGGGCATGCTTACCACTGACCATCACACTAATGTATCATGAGTTGTAGACTTAGTCATTTTTAGCAGGGGTTACCTGAGACTGGAAAGTTATTTCAAGGGTTCCTCTGTGTTGAAACGGTTGAGAAAGGCTGGCCTAGATGAAAAGGCTGATGTCCCATACTATTTTAAAACATCTGCTAACCAGTGAGTGTTCTGATCCTGGCCATACATCTGGGCAGTGGTTCAGCAGTTTCATCCATTTTCAACCAACTTTGGGCCAAAAAGCAGAGCAAGGCATTATCCCACCAACATTTTCTGTTGGGAATGTAAAATGAGCACAACTGCTGGTGGTAGGTTGTCTTGATCTGTTTTTACTAGCAAAAGCTGATTGAAATTTCTAGAGTGAGAGAACCGAGCTATCGAGGTGTTTGATGGCTCGGCTCTCGGTGAAGAGGCGGCAGGGGACAGATGCAGCATCGGACCCATGTTGCATCCACCTAGGTAAGTATGAATTTGGGATAAAAAAAAATCCCATACATCTCTTTTAAGGCATTCTATGCCTTAACCACTTCAGCCCCGGAAGAATTTACCCCCTTCCTGACCAGAGCACTTTTAGCGATTCGGCACTGCGTTGCTTTAACTGACAATTGCGCGGTCGTGCAACGTGGCTCCCAAACAAAATTGACATCCTTTTTTTTCCCACAAATAAAGCTTTCTTTTAGTGGTATTTTATCACCTCTACAGTTTTAATAAAAAAAAAAAAAAGATAGCGACAATTTTGGGAAAAAAACGCATTATTTTTGACTTTTTTGCTATAATAAATATCCCCAAAAATATATATAAAAAACTTTTTTTTTCCCTCAGTTTAGGCCGATACAAATTCTTTTACTTTTTTGTTAAAAAAACTGTTTTTTTTTTACCAAAAATATGTAGAATACATATTGGCCTAAACTGATGAAGAAATTTTTATTATAGTAAAAGTAAAAAATATTGTTTTTTTTTTCAAAATTGTTGGTATTTTTTTTGTTTATAGTGCACAAAATAAAAACTGCAGAGGTGATCAAATACCACCAAAAGAAAGCTCTATTTGAGGGAAAAAAGGGCATTTTGTTTGGGTACAACGTCGCACGACCGCGCAATTGTCAGTTAAAGCGATGCAGTGCCATATCGCAAAAAATGGCCTGGTCATTAAGGGGGCTGAAGTGGTTAACAGGGAGGGTACATGTGAGTGAAGACAAATTTATTATCTTTCAAACCTGAAAGCTAGCATGGGGCTTTCCCATCTACCTGCAGATGTATACAGATGGAGAACCTTATTTTATTTAAAGTGGTTCTGCACCTTTAAAAGCCAGCAGCTACAAATATTGCAGCTGCTGATTTTTAATAAATTGACACTTACCTGTCCCAGGGTCCAGCGATGTCTGTGGCAGATGACGAGCAATCGCCCGTCTCTTTGCTGCCCCCGCCGCCATCCTCTGTCAGGGAATCGGGAAGTGAAGCATTGCGGCTTCGCTGCCCGGTTCCCTACTGCGCATGCACGAGTCGCGCTGCTCGTCTCTGCTGGTCCCCGCTGTGTCCTGGGAACTGTGTGTTTCCCAGAACACAACGGGGGGGGGGGGGGGGGGGCATCTGCGGCGGTCTTGTCCCTAAAGGAGGTGCAGATACCTGGATTATCCAGGTAACTGCACCCCCCCTCCCTCCTGAAAGGTGCCGATTGTGTCACCGGAGGGGGGGAGGGATCAGATGAGCGGAACTTCCACTTCAGGGTGGAGGACCGCTTTAAATATTAGAGAGCCAAATGAAAGGGGACTGAACTTCCTCTTTAAGAATGATGGATTTGTAGATCTCTTGCTATTTTTAAAAACAGAAAGTAAATAATAATTATGCACCAGCATTCACAGTAACCCTGAACACAAGCATGTAATATATTGCAGCTTACCAGTTCATAGATGTGATGGCTGCATTCGTTTTCCGTTTTAAGGCTTTTCCCCCATTTTCACCTGATGTTCCTGTGAATAACATATCCTCTCCCTTCATGTCTACACACATTTCTGCATTGTATCTCTGCCAAACCCCCACCCCCGTGCTCAGTGGAGCGCTGAGCTGTGGAGGGGGCGGGAGCATTCGGCTCAGGCTCTCAGTGGCTCTCTGAGAGGCTAAGCCAGGTGCTGGTCCAGGCATGTGGGCGGATCCCGACCATATGGTCACGATCCTTCCTGAGCCTGCACTGGCTCTGTGACATCAGCCGACAACAAGCTGCACTCCTGTGAACCACAGGAGAGGTAGGCTCGGTTCACACAGGGGCGGCACGACTTGCAGCGCGACTCACAGATGCGACCTGCACACGACTTCAGCGGCGACTTGCAAAACGACTTCTGTATAGAAGTCAATGCAAGTCGCCTGAAGTCGCCCCAAAAGTAGTACAGGAACTTTTTTTCTAAGTCGGAGCGACTTGAGTCGCTCCTATTAGAATGGTTCCATAGTACAGAACGGAGCGCGACTTGTCAGGCGGCTAAGTCGCCTGGACAAGTCGCCCCTGTGTGAACCGAGCAGTACAGCCAAACCGGCTTTGGATTAACTTCTGCTTTAAACGTGTCTGCCTTTTGTTCATTTCCATGAACTGTGAAAAAATGGGACTAGTAGTTTACCCAATAAAGATAAGGTTCTTTGTGCTTTATTTTATAGCTTTAAGCTGGCCATAGATAGATTGAAAATTTTGATCCATCTATAGCCTTTGCTGCTGGAGAGAAGTCAAATCGAACGATGGGCTTCTCTCAAACAGGAATGTTGGAAAGTTTTTTCTTTTGATCAGCGCATGCAGCCAATTGACTGTAGAACTGATAAGTGTATTCTGACAGTAAAGAAGTCCTTGCTGACAGAATGCAATAGCACAGAGGGTAGGATTCATCTATTTATCTTGCGCTTGTGTGGACGGGAGAATCCAATTGTTTTTCTTTAATCAGCCCGCTACCTGATTTAAAAAAAAGTCCATCTATAGCCAACTTAGGTAAAAGAAATTCACACGATTCCCCCATCAACACAGATAGTGCTGACAGGGGAATCCCTCCGGCGGGGGGAAGCCGTCCCTGCTGGGAAAAGACAGTGATTTATCGCTGGCAGCTATACCTGCATCTAACGATAATCATAAGAGAATCCAGTAGGCTGATTGTACTCAAGTTGATTGATTGATTGTTCAACTTGGTACATTCAGCCTGCTCATTAACGGTTCGAATTCTGCCGAATCGGCCAAGATTCGACCCTTGTATGGCTGGCCTTAATCTTCAGTCAAGAGTGCTGACTCCCTTTCTGCCCCCCTCCTCCATTCATAGAAGCTGTACTATAGCTCCCATCAGTGAAAAGCTCCCTATGATTGGAGGACAGGTGGATGAATTGAAAGGTCTGCATCCTCCATTTATAAAGCCCTTTTCATTGTAAGCTATAGTGCAGCTTTTCTAAATGGAGGAGGTGAGCAGAAAGGGTGGGCATTGTTGTGTTGGCACCTTTTGATGAGTGCTTATGATGGGTTCAGAGACCCACTGAGCACTGGAAGAGTACCACTGCATGGGTATGGGAAGGGGCAGAGAACAGCAGATTTCAACTAAGACAGCAACCATAGGCACAAGAGACACTTCTCTGTACTTACTGAAAATTCTCTTATACTGAAAAGGAATGCAGCCACTACGCCCAAGAACTGCTAAGCTGCAATATATGAAATTATTGTTTTTAGATTCTCTACAGAGTTAACTTGTTCCTTTAGCATGCAATATTAGTAACACCCCTGTAAACCTTTTTCTTTTTTTTTTTTGAAGCAGTGTATCGCATCATATTTTATGCTCAGATCGTTTTCTAGCTGTGATGTTTAGAAATCTTTGACTAACTCTATCTTTCTTTCCCTTACTGCTGCACCTTAGTATACGTTCTTTACAACATTCCATTAGTATGCCTGCTATGAGGTAAAGTATTAGGTTGTAAGCTTTGTTAGAAGTGTGCATGTCTTTATTATCTATTGGTATTTTATGCATCCTCCATACATTATAGGTGGAGTATAGATGCCTTGAGGACTATCTCCACCTTCCACTCTGTATATATCAAGCCCAATGTTCATACGCAGTGATAGAAAAGTAGAACCTTTGCCGTTATGATTATTATTAAGAACTAAGACAATAAAACCCACCACTCTCAAAATTAAATGCCGCCCAAAACATCTCCTGAGGCTTGTGAGGAGCACTTCTTTTTGTGTTGTAATTATGATGATAATAAATAGATTTCTGATTTCTTATTTTTTGTTTTGTTTAGGAATTCACCTACGTTCAAGTCTTTTGAAGAAAAGGTGGAAAACCTGAAGGTACAGTGAAGTGAAACTTTATTCCATTTTCATTTGTAGTCTCAAGACTTACACGAGGGAATTCAATAAAGCCTAAGCACACTTTTCTGGGGGTTACTGCCTACATCAGATTCAGAAAGCCTTGCCGCCTGTCTTGGTAGCTTTACTGACATGTGCGGCAGATTTGGGTATAAAGCGGAGCGATTTCTGCTTCAGATTTAAAAATAATTGCCTCATAGATAACAAAACTTGCGGTAATTAACCCCTTGCCCACCAGGCCAATATTTTTATTTTAAAAAAGTATATTCATTAAATTAAGGTTCCAAAGAATGTAAGATCTGTCCCCAAAAAAAACAATATGAAGATTGGCTATGTTGACTTCAAAACAAAGCAACTCTACAATGTTTCATTCGCTTTCTATAGAAATGATCATATTCACTGTATAGAGACTGGTGAATGTATCTGTGGCTGTTTCCCTTGTGAAAGAAGCTTCTCTTCGTTATCTCCTTAGCGCTGACCGTATGCATATATGCGGCCTCTGCATCATCCCGCTACCGTTTTTTAAGAGCAGGTGGTCGGCTCTTCAGGGATAACAACTGATGTGGCTAAAAGCCGGTCAGCTGTTATCCCGAAGGAGCGAGAAGGTGACAACCCCCAGCCGCCGCCTTCCGCCACTCTTCCCGGGCCTCTCGTCCCACCAGGAGACCCAATCCATGATCTGGCACTTCCGCCAGCAAGAGTGAGGCTGGAAGGAAGCTGGAAACGGCTTCCTTCCAGTCTTCTATGTATAAACACGGAAGTGACGTCACAAACTCACTTCCGGTTTACTCGGCTGCCAATGGCAGAGATTTAAAAAAAAAAATGACAGTATTCAGAATTGTCGTTTTTGGTGATCTGAATACTTTGAAGTGCAAAGAAGGGATTTGGGGTCTTAGACCCCCGATCTCTCCATAAAGAGTACCTGTCGCCACCCATTACTAGATGTTTACATTCCTTGCAATTTCCAGCAATAAAAGTGATCAAAAATTACTTTTTTTTTAAAAGAGACAATGTAAAAATAAATAAATATATAAATAAGATTTTTTTTTAAAGCGTCCCCACGAGCTCGCGCAGCAAAGAAAACGCATACGTATGTCACGCCCACATATGTAAATGGTGTTCAAATCACACATGTGAAATATCACTGCAATCTTCAGAGCGAGAGTAATAATTCTAGCACTAGACCTCCTCCGTAAATCTAACATGGTAACCGTTCAAGTGTCGCCTATGGAGATTTTTAGGCACTGTCGTTTGTCGCCATTCCATGAGTGTGCGCAATTTCAAAGCAGGACCTGTTGGGAATCTATTTACTCGGCGTAACATCATCTTTCACATTATGCAAAAAAAATTACCTTTTTTTTTTAAATTCAGGAAAGCGTCTTTTTTCCCCAAAAAAATTGCGTTTAAAAGACCGCTGAGCAAATACAGTGTGCCAGAAAATATTGCAACAATAGCCATTTTATTCTCTAGATTCTCTGCTAAAATATATATATATATATATATATATATATATATATATATATATATATATATAATTTTTTTTTTTTTCTCTTATATTCACCGACCGACACAGCTCCTCTCTGTAACTAAGTGGGTTTGTTAGCCTGCCACTAGGAGAAACTAGGCAAAATTGTAACACAATACACAGAATTGTCAGTACCACCCAGTGCGGACCCTGTGCTAACAACCCTCCCTGCTTCCCCAGCAGCTTCAGTTTTATTTTGCCTAGTGAAGGAGAATGACCTAGGAACCCTTCGGGCCCTTTGGTCCATTTTTTTTTTTTGATGCAGGAGTTATGCTTTTGCGCAAGATGAATGATCCTGAGATCTTCTATCAACTGCCGGCTGGGTGACAGGCTGGTTAAGTTATCTTTGTAGTCCCCCCAGTCCGGCCATCGAGCGTGTGCACGTCGCAGCTATGGCTCGGCAGGCCACGACATACCTCAGCTCCAGAGGTGGTCGGTGAGCTTCAATGGTCCGGGGTATACATATGACTGGGCTACTGATGTCTGGATCACAGTATACCGAGGCCAGCAGCCACCCTGTAACTGCGCAGGAGTGGGTCTGTGATGGAATGTCTCCCAGCTCTTCAGGACTGGTAAGTACGGCTCTCCCTACTTCGGTAGGGTGAGCAGCTGGGCATTCCATGGGAGGTCAATTCAGGGGCTACCTCACCTCCTTCTCTTCTCTCCCACGTCCCTATCTTCCCTCCTCCCCCCCCCCCCGGGGGGGCGGCTCCATGTGTCTGCTGTGCGGTGTGTACAGGGGATCGCTGGGTCTCTCACCTGTATGGGGTCTGTGCGGTTAGCGCTGGTCCTGGTTCCGGTGTGGGGGGTACCAAAAAGGTGCCTGTGGAAATATTTTACTGTGTTTTGAGGCAGCACTGTTCCTTTCACCGCATGGTGCTGTCCAGTGGCCATTTTGGATAGGGGCAGAGCAGGTTCCCCTTGTGAGCTTCAGTGGCCATTTTTCTGTAGGTTTTCCCTATTCAGATCATTGGCGGCCATTTTCTTGAAGCCTGAGCACTTTTTTTCAGTGCAGCTCTCCAGTGACAGCATGCCATGTGCTATTACATGCTGCTTCCTGTGTTTCCTGTGTATACAGGATGCTGGGCAGCCATTCCCTGAACGATGATGCAAGCTCTGCAGATCATTTCACCGCTCTTCTCTGCTGCTGCTGCCGCCGACTACAGGCAAGGCTAGTAACCGACACAGAATGCCTCAGGGTGGTGAGTCTGGCGCTAGGAGCCCCCCCCCCCCCCAGCCAGCGGCAGCAGGAGGGTGGGACCTTCACTGTCCTAATTCCCCTTTCAGGTGGCAGACAGGGTAGGGTCAGCATGGCTTCAGAAACTGGCGTTTCTTCCCCCAAAATCCAGGCTATTGCAACCGGGTCACCTGCGGATGGCGCTGTGCCCTTGGACACCCTGAAGGCGGTCCTTAACTCATTTATTGCTAAAATAGAGGTGGTGTGCAGAAGGGAAGGTGCGCTAAAAAGTGCGCTAAAAAGGAGAGCTCTGATGCAGACTCGGCCCTGCTGCGGCTGGTGACCCCTGCTCTGACCTATCAGACGAGGCTGACCAGGACCGGTCGGACAGTGAGGATGATTCCCCGTCTGGGTCCGGGCGCGACAAAGCGCTGGTTGGAGCACTTATCACAGCTGTGCGTGATACCCTGAAGATCCAGGAGCCAGCGGATCCCTCTGCTGATGTATCGGTCCCCTTTGGGTCCCGCAAGCCAGCACGTTCACTTAAGGCGTTCCCATATTTGACTTATTTTGACAAGTTCATCTACAGGGAATGGGGTCGGCCGCAAAGGACCTTCTCGGTCCCCAAAAACATAGCGGTTACCCCTTTGAGGAAAGCCTTCTCAAAAAGTGGTCGTCTCCTCCAGTCGTGGACCCCCCAGTATCCAGGTTCAATAAAGTAAGCACAATCCCGGTTGAGGGGACTCCTGCATTCAAGGATCCCACGGACAGGAAGGCCGAGGCTTGTTCCTTGTTTACGGTTGTGGGGTCAGCCTTGCGACCTATACTGGCATCCGCACTGGTGTCGCAGACACTGACCGAGTGGGCAAAACGTTTGCACCGCGAATTGGGAGAGCAACAGGCCTCCCCTGTCTGCGTGGAACTAGCAAACCAACTAGTGCAAGGCCTTAAGTATGTCTGTGACGCGGCCCTGGATACTCTTCCTCTGTTATCCAGGACTTCAGTGTCAGCTGTGGTGCTGAGGCACCTGATTTGGCTAAAATGCTGGTCTGCTGACCAGGCATCTAAGAAAGCCCTGACCGATCTTCCCTTCCTTGGCGACCGGCTCTTTGGAGCCTCAGTGGATGACATTATAAAAATGCCATCGGTGGTAAGAGTACTCTACCAGGAAGTCTAAGGAGCCACGCCGTAGGCAAGGGCCCTCTTTTTCCGCTCACAAACGGCTTTTCCCAGCCGACAGGACGGCCACGGACGGACAAAAGCGTCCCTGGCATCGCAAGCCTAGCAAGCCTGCGACAAAAAGTGCTACCGCATGAAGGTTTGCCCCCACCCTTGTCTCGGGTGGGGGGTCGCCTTCGGGCATTTGCAGCCCGGTGGTCCTCCCGCTTATCCGACCAATGGGTCTGCGATCTGATTTCCACAGGCTACAAGATAGAGTTTCTCTCTTGGCCGCCAAACAGATTCTTCCCTCCAGCATACCCGTGTCCCCAGTTCGCCGGGAAGCCCTGTTGGGGGCGGTAAGGGACTTGCTGAGTCGAGGGGTGGTTGTACCAGTTCTGGAATCGTAATGCTTCCAGGGATTATACTCAAATCTGTTTGTGGTTCCCAAGAAGGAAGGGGTATGTCCAATCTTGGACTTAAAAGCCCTCAATCACTTTGTAAAAGTGCAGAGGTTCAGGATGGAATCAGTTCGCTCAGTAGTAGCTGCACTCCATCTAGGGGACTCCCTGGCATCCTTGGACATCCAGGATGCATACCTGCACATACCCATATGTCTGCGGCATCAGAAGTTTCTGCGATTTGCAGTTGGGGAAGCCCACTTTCAGTTTGTGGCGCTACTATTTGGCCTGGCATCAGCCCCCCGAGTCTTTACCAAGGTATTGGCTCCAGTTTTGGCGTTGCTGCGACAACGCGGGATCGTGATTGTGGGATATCTAGACGATCTCCTCCTGAGAGCATCTTCTGCCTCAGAGTTGGAGGAGAATGTTGCGATCTCCATGCAGACTTTGCAAGAATTTGGGTGGCTGTTGAACCTAAAGAAGTCAGTTATACCGACCCAGCGTCTGGAGTACCTAGGCTTGTTGCTGGACTCCAAGGAAGCGAGAGTCTTTCTCCCTTCAGACAAGGTGCAGACCCTCAGAGCCGCGATAAAACTACTGTGGAACCGCGAGGGGTCGTCACTTCGCTTTTTCCTGGGACTCATGGTGGCCGCCTTCGAGGCCGTGCCGTATGCCCAGTTCCACACCAGGGTCTTACAGAAAGAGATTTTGTCGAAATGGGACAAATCTCCGTTGTCCCTGGATCGCTCGATCCAGATGAGCCAGTCCGTCAGAGACTCCCTGCTATGGTGGCTGAGATCCCCGGTGATTCGGTCAGGAAAGTCATTCCTACCTCTCCAATGGACGGTGATCACAGCGAACGCCAGTCTATCCAGCTGAGTGATGGGGATTCAGTCGGCTCAGGGCCTCTGGTCAACGGAAGAATCCAAGTTGCTGATCAATCTGCTCGAATTGAGAGCGATCAGCCTGTGCCTCCACACATGGTCGTTGAGTCTTCAAGGGCGTCCAATCAGGGTACAGTCGGACAACACCATGGCTGTGGCATACGTAAATCACCAAGGGGGAACAAGGAGCTCAGCCGCTGCTCGGGAGGTCGCTCACATACTTCGGTGGGCAGACCGACACGTTCCGGCCCTGTCGGCCATTTACATCCCGGGGGGTGGAAAATTGGCAGGCAGACTATCTGAGTCGACAGATGCTGGACCCAGGAGAATGGGCATTGCATCTGGAGATATTCAGGCTGCTGTGCCTGAAGTGGGGCATGCCAGATGTGGATCTGTTGGCCTCCCGTCTCAATCGGAAGGTGCCAAGATTTGTGTCCAGGACAAGAGATCCATGGGCAGACGCGTCAGATGCGCTGGTGGCTCCGTGGGATCAGTACCAGCTGATCTACGCCTTTCCTCCTCTAAAGCTGTTGCCACGTCTGCTTCGCAAAGTGGAAGCCAAGGGGATTCCAGTAATCCTGGTTGCCCCAGATTGGCCTCAGCAGCCCTGGTACGCAGACCTGGTGCGTCTGGTGGCAGATGCTCCCTGGCGACTGCCGCTGCAAGAGGACCTCCTATCTCAAGGTCCAATCTTTCACTCTGCTGGCTTTAACGGCATGGCTATTGAGAGCCAGGTGCTGAGGAACCCGGGGTCTGTCAGACTCGGTGATTCCAACTATGTTGAGGGCACGTAAATCTTCTTCACGGAAGATATACCATCGTACCTGGAAGGCCTACATCTCCATGTGTGAGGAGAAAGGATGGCATCCGCGCTCCTTTTCTATATCCAGGATCCTGCTGTTTCTTCAGCAAGGAGTAGACTGGAAGTTGGCGTTAAGCATCATTAAGAGGCAAATTTCAGCCTTGGCTGTCTTTTTTTCAGCGACCCCTGGCTTCTCACTCATTAGTGAGTACCTTCGTTCAGGGGGTACGACATGTAGTCCCTCTGGTGCGTCCGCCGTTACCCCCATGGGATTTGAACCTGGTGCTGTCGGCGCTTCAAAAGCCACTGTTTGACAACATCAGGGAGATTGCCCTGTTGACTCTTTCCCAGAAAGTGGTCTTTCTAGTGGCAATCGCTTCGGCCAGGAGGGTTTCGGAATTGGCGGCCTTGTCATGCAAGTTGCCTTATCTGGTTATCCACAGGGATAAGGTGGTGTTGCGTTCGCAACCGTCCTTTCTACCGAAGGTGGTCTTGGCTTTTCATATCAATGAGGACATTGCATTACCATTGTTGTGTCCTAAGCCGAAGCACCCCAAGGAGGTGGCCCTTCATGCTCTAGATTTGGTTAGGGCTCTGAAGGTGTACTTGTCTGCCACAGCTCCCTTTCGGAAGTCAGACTCACTGTTTGTTTCGGTGGCTGGTCCAAAGAAGGGTATGACGGTCTCGTCGGCCACCATTTCCAGGTGGATCAGACAGATTGTAATCCAAGCCTACGTCTTACGGTCACCAACGGTGAATATAAGAGAAAATAGGATTTTTGTACTCACCGTAAAATCCTTTTCTCTGTAATACACCGACCGACACAACACTCGCCCCTCCTTTTCTCTACGTTGTACTACTTGTTGACGTACTGAAGCTGCTGGGGCAGCAGGGAGGGTTGTTAGCACAGGGTCTGCCCCCTGGGCGGTACTGACAATTCTGTGTATTGTGTTACAATTTTGCCTAGTTTCTCCTAGTGGCAGGCTAACAAACCCATTTAGTTACAGAGAGGAGCTGTGTCGGTCGGTGAATTACAGAGAAAAGGATTTTACGGTGAGTACAAAAATCCTATTTTATATATAAATAATAATTTTCTAGCAGTGAGTCTTTTTAGTACTGTACAAACTGGCTAGAATAGAAAAGCAAGGAAAATGAGAATTCACAGATCAGATAATAAAAACATATAAACTGTAAATCACTTAGACTACAAAATGATGGGTTGTTGGCAAAAAGATCAGCAAGAAAATGCTTTGAAAGGTTATAAATAAACGTGCTGATTTTTTTTTTTCAGACAAGGTTGTGTTTTTTTTTTTTTTTTATTCATTATGGTTATGTTTTCTAATTAATTTAGGTGCAAATAGTGTGTCCTCGTTAATTAAAAATGTCAGAATGAGAAATGAGTTGTTACCCAAACAGTTAATTACATACCCGCAGTCAATTCTTTAGCATGCCAACATCTGATATATTAATTAATACATTGAATAGATACTAATTACACTCTAAAAAGGTGAACCTTTACCTTCCTATGCTTGTAAAGTGACAAGTTAGTTACATAGGAAACAGCATAATCTGTGTGTATCTGCTGTCCCCACTCGTCCGATAAGAAAATATCCAGTACATGGCATGCAGCCACGTCTCACCCTAAAATCCAGTATGTCACCCCATTTCTGCTTGATCTACGGATCTCCCATTATTCATCTCATGTACTGCAGACCTGACCCAGCACTGTATAGTTGTCAGTTGACTTGTATTTTGCAAGACAGTCCTGATATGTTCATACAGTTACTATTTTAAAGGGGCGCGTTCATACCAGCCAACCCGCTATAACTTGTGTACACTGGTCTGCATTGTGTATGAGCAGTGCGATCTGTTACAATACATTGCATAGTTTACATTGTTTACTTAAAAAAAAAAAAAACTCTGTTCACTGTAGCATATTGCTCTGCAGTGCAGTGTGCTGCCTACAAATGTAGTAATGCTGCATTTTGTTTGCAACATACCGGTATGGTGTGAATATGGCCCATAGAAATATAACTTTTGAGCCTGTGTTGATCTATACAGATCAGTCATGCTCAACAGATATAAAGTGAATGAGCCGTAAAAGTTTGGTAACCTTTACATAATACTGCATATTTTGTAATACAAACTGGATTTAAAAGGCAACATTCACTTTCTTGGGAATAAAAAAGCAAATACAAAATAAAAAAAGGACATATATAGTTGCCGCATGAGTGATATTGTAATTGAATGTTATTAAATATTTCCTTTTTGTTTTCAAGTGGCAGCGCTGTAATTTTCTGTAATATCCAATCCAAACATGGCTACCTGGAGGCGTTCTGTACACGATTGGTGTACAGAACTCCTCCCAGATATGTCATTTCCTGCTCATGTGATTGGCTTGTGGACTTTCAAGATGTCTGCACTAAGATACAAAGTTTTGGTATTCCCTGCAACCAAAATACAATTTTTGGTGAAATACTCTCAAAGTGAAATCACATCTAAAGGGATGCAAACCCTGCAGCTTTCCTCAATAGTGCCCTGCAAGTGCAGCAGCTGATGGTTATATAATCACTCCTCATTCCTTTTGCGAATGGACACAGACAAACACACTGATATTTCTTCAGAATAACAAAAGGTAGGAATCTGCAACAAAGCTTCCTAAAATTCCTGCAATGTACAGACATCATTCAGAGGAGGATTTTGTGGAGTTAATGTTTTTGTTCTTAGAATAACAAAGCATACAGAAGATGTGAAGTAGTACATGTTCACATTTACATTCAAAGTATCTATACTATTTACTGTATGTGTTCATGAACACAACACAATGCTACTTCTGATCTATATGCTGGGTGTAATTCTCAGTATCTGCTTTTATACTAATGTACAGATACTGCATAGTAAGACTTCTGTATGCTGAGTGTAATTCTCAATATCTGTTTGTATATCTGTTGCATAGTACCGCTTCAGTTTGTGAATGAACACAGCGAGTGTGTTCACTGTGTTAATTTAGAAAAGGAAGGGGACGGTAAATTACATATTGACTAGCCCTTTCCCCACTCTCCATCCTGAAACATCCCCCGCAGCAGTCAAGGGGAGAGGAAAGAAAAGGAGGGAAGCCAGCAGCATTGGGGGGGGGGGGGCGGACAGTAGGGGAGGTCTGCTCTGCACAGAGTGAATAGTGTATGCCCAGGCATACCTGGCACACCCCCCGCACATGCCTATGATCTGTTATTATATGTGCATTGACAATGCATGATGTTGTTCTTTTGCAATTTGAAAGTTATTCTTGGCATCTGCTGTGCACACCTTCCTATATCTACTGAAAATGTTTCTATTTTACTGTGCACATTTTCCTTTTTTTTTAAACCAGAACTAAACTAAAAAATATAAAACTTACAAGCAGGCAGCCTATTTATCACAGAAGAGATATACTGTACAATATCTTTTCTGCATTAACATAAACCTACTTACCTGCTAGAAGTCTTGAGTGTCCTGTACACTGAGCTGTCCATGCACTCAGTGTACATCTCTGGCAGCGCGGTCCCTGCGTGTTGGGGGGATGGGAATGGGATGCACAGAATTAGTGTCCTCCTTTTGGTGGCCAATCAAGACCACCTAAAAAAACCTGCACTTGGCACACGAAAGTTGGGGAGAAAACTGCAGATGTCGGCGAAGGACCCACTTGCAGACACTGGACCCTGGGATAGGAGGCAAGTATTGTGATTATAACAAATAAATACAACACATCCCCTCCTGACATAAAAGACCATCAGACTTGGGGCCCCTTTCACATGGGCGCCTCCACTAAGCAGAATCCAGATGCTCAGCGGCGGATCTCTCTGCTGATTCCCGCTGAGCAGGAGCATGACGGGCTTGTGTCTGCTCCGCTATGCAGAGTGGACACGGACACGGTCCCACTCTCCTCTATGGGGCAATCAGATGGAAATGGACAACCTGTCCATCTCCACCCGATGGCATCCAATCCACTGGATGGATGGGGAATAGGACCACCATCCATCTGTTTTTGGCGAATCGGATCTGATGGAATGGCGGCGGGTGTCAATGGACATGTGTCCACTGACATCCGCCGCTCCATAGAAGAGACTGGATGGTCCGAACAATCTGCCTGAAAACTGACTGAAATCAGACAGCCCATATGAAAGGGGTCTAAAGGCAAGAAAGGTAGAAGGGACACTTACAAAAAAATATACATTTTATTAGAAGACATAATACCAAAATATAATTAGAAACCCTCCCAAGCTAAAAACGTTTAGGTTCTACTTATGGTATTTTGGTATTGTGTGTTATAATAAAAGGTGTATTTTGTAAGTTATACCGTTCTTATCCAAAGTCTTAGCCCTTGTACACACGGTCGGGGATGCCGACAACCAAATCCATCGGATTTTGTCCGAAACTGTTGCATACGCACGGTCGGACAAAGTTGTCGGAAAATCCGACGTGATGACGTGATTTCGTTACGATGGGACTACGTTCACGCTAGTAGCCAATAGCTTTGGTGTAGGAATTTGATCTGAGCATGCGTGGCACTTTGTCCGATCGGAATTCTCTACACATGATCGGAGTATGTCCGATCGGAGCATTTTGTCTGAAAATGTTACCAACAAGTTGGAAAACTTGGTCCGTCGGATACTCCGACGGAAACAGTCCGATGCAGACCACACACAGTCGGAATATCCAACAAAACGGTCCGATCGGAACATTCCGTCGGAATCTCCGACCGTGTGTACAAGGGCTTACAGTATTAAGACCTTACTTGTCCTTTACATCAAGCTGTTTCCCAATCTTGTTATGCCCAGTTTTGGCACTACGTTATCATTTTATATGTTGTTCATCTAGGTTGACTTCTCTATGGCAAAGGGCATGAGTGACACCCTGTTCAAGTTGTTCCGTGCTGTGTGTCTGAGCAGCCAATCACCAGGCCTAAATGCCATCACATGGGGCCTATGATGGGGATTGTGCATAGCTCCTGTTTATCTCTACTGTCAAAGTCAAAATTTGATTAGAAATATTAGGGCGATCTGGTGGCGGTCTAAAGAGCTGAGGATCATTTAGGCCACTTATATGCAAAGACCCGAGGGTTTATTTACTAAGCGCAAATCCACTTTGCACTACAAGTGCACTTGGAAGTGCAGTCACTTTAGATTTGAGGTGGACATGCAAGGATAAAAAAAAAAACGCATTTTAGCTTGCTTATGATTGGATGATAAAATCAGCAGAGCTTCCCCTCATTTCAGATCCGCTCAGATCTACAACGACTGCACTTCCAATTGCGCTTGCAGTGCACTTGTAGTGCAAAGTGGACTTGCCTTTATTAAATCAACCCCCCTGTGAGTTAGCCTAGTATTAGCAAAGTACAAGTTTTCTTCACATTGGGGTTGATATTAAAACTAGAAAGTGCAAAATCTGGTGCAGCTCTGCATAGAAACCAAACAGCTTCCAGGTTTTATTGCCGAAGCGTAATTGAACAAGCTGATGTTAGAAGCTGATTGGCTACCATGTATAGCTGCCCCAGATTTTACTGCAATCTCCAATTTTAGTAAATCAACTCCATGTTGTCTTTTTACAGACCTGCAGACTCATCATTATAATAACTATTTCTTTTTCTTTTTTTTTTGTAGTCAAAAGTTGGTGGCCCCAAACAATCCACTGGAGATTTTGAAGAAGTGTTGAACTCTGCAGCCAATGCCAGTGCCACAGAAGACTTGACAGAAAAGGACGAGGAGAATCATTGAGATCCCCACCAAAGCATACAGCCAAAAATGAAAGAAGCTGCGAGTGAATGAATGAAAAGCCCACCCAGAGCGCCCTCTTGTGTCCTTATCAGTCCTGTCTATGTTTCTTGTTCCCACTGCTTTGTGTCACCAACCTAATCTTAGATAGCTACTCCTTTAGCAAAAAAATGGGGTAGATAGTATGCATTCTGTGCTAGAAACCTTGCAAACACATCTAGCCCAAAAAACAATTGGTGGGCAGGGAAGATAAAGGGACTTTTATGCTTCATACTCCTCCATAACTGCCAATATGTTTTGTTACACTGGATTCTTTATTCACTGTTTAGACACTAAAGTTAATATAAAAAGTGTGCAGTAACCAATGGACAGTCTGTGTGCTATAGAGCGTTAACTCTGTGATTTTGCATTTTTTCATGTCCAGGAAAATGTTACTTCCACACACCCTTATGCCTTGCACTCTGAAATAAATTGTTCTATGACTGTTGTTAGAAAGGGAGGTGAGCAGATTTTTGAATAAATACATGTTTTCCATGTTAACAGACTTCTTGAATATTTTAGTGTGTAAAATGTTGTTCTTGAGTGTCCATTACACTCATTTTTCTATTATTGTTAATGTATTTTTTTTTAGAGTGGAACATTATCTCACTTGGCGCTCTACCATACACACAATGGGGATTATACAGATCTAGAAGTATATGTCAGATGATCAGGATATTCAATTGTTTGAGGAAATTATATATATATAATATACACAGTATCTCACAAAAGTGAGTACACCCCTCACATTTTTGTAAAAA